>NW_016825567.1:1225582-1243254 GCF_001698545.2 Rhinopithecus bieti | reverse complement strand
AAATAAATAAATAAATAAATAAATAAATAAATAAATAATTCATTTCTCACAGTCATTATGCCAGGTAAATATTTTCCCTGTTTTATAGATGAAGTAAGCCTGAGAAGAGAGGTTTGGGAGCCTATCAGTCCCACAGCTGGTTCAGGCCTACAAGTATATTCCACATATGGAGCTCAAAAGAGTCTTTATTATACGTTTTACTGTAGCTGCATGATTTTTGAATAAACAAAAGAACGTACTTCACCTGCTCTGCAATCCAAGGTAATACTAGTTCTGAATTTCTAAAAGCAGTAACGTGAAAAGGAATAGGATTTGTTGCATAAAATCTTCCCTCAGCTCCTTGTTACATATTGTTACTTCAGAAAAAAAAAAAAAAAAAAAAAAAAAAAAAAAAAATAGAAAATGAGAGATTTTTTTTTCACAGTGGTAGACACCCAAAAAAGAATATGTGATTTTCCTCCTCTTAAACTATCTAAAGCTTCTAAATCAATGCATACCAGCATAGCTCAAAGTAAACATAAATGACACTAACAAGACCTGTCTATCTGTAGCTTGTTTTCTATATATGCCAATTCATTACTGGCTAGCAAAACCTAATAAGAGTGTGTGTATTTGGTTTTATTTTTCCATTTACATGATTAGATCCTTAGTTGCATTGTGACTGAGAAGCATCCTTTTAAAGTGCTTTACCTATTGCTTATTAAACATACATCTCCATGTGTGCAAAAGCAGCATGGAGGGGGCACTGATAAGTGATGGATACACAGGAAAGAAAATGACTATCCCTCCATTCATTGTTTCCAATTAATTTGTGTTGCAAAAGAGTGTGTGCCCTTGTGGAAAGTGGTGCTTCTCTGAGGTTTTGATTAACCTGCATCATAACACTTCTCCCATCATTATTACACAAGGCAGTTAAGTAAACAGACATAATAGGCCTTGGTCTCGTCTTTAGAAATTTACTGCCGTGGAAATTCAGCTAGCTATCTCCTTTATCTTGCTTTTCAAAGAGTGATTTAAGTGCCACCCACATGGTGAAACAACAGTAAGCTAAGTTGCCACAATCATTTATTCACAAAATATTTCTTGTGTGTCATATATTTCTTAGGCTTTGTATTAGGCACTGGGGTTATAAAAGTAAATCAAGTATGCCCTTCAAGTTTTTGCAAAGTAATGAATACAGATGATCAAAAGGACTAATTAAACAACCACAATCTAAAATTCTTTACTTTATCAAAGGTATCCATAGAAATAATGGATAAAAGTAAACAAGTAAGAATGTCTCTACTAACTATTCTCTGAGTTCATAGTATTATTATATAGGACATATAACTTCCTGACAAAATGAAGCTAACATGTCCTGTGTGTGTGTGTGTGTGCGCATGTGCACACATAGTAATTCACATGCTCAACATTCTAAAGTGACTCCAGTGTCACTTGGTTACAAGTACATGAAATTAATATATGATTTCTGAAAGTCTTACCAACCTGTGATCCTAACAGACAAATTGCTTTAAGTGAGTCAAAGAAAAAACATAAAAGTTTTGCATGAAGGGAAACTAAAACCATCTCAGACAAATAGTAATTATCTCTTAAAAGATTTTCAAAAGATTTTTATTATCAGTGAACTGCAATGGTTGATCCAGATGAAGTTGATTATAAACCATGAGCTGCTTATGTCAGAGGAAATAATATATTATCATTTATTCAAGCTAGCAATCTCTGGGTGCACAATCTGCACTCTGAATTAACTAGCAATGGCAGACAGCACAGCAGCTTTGGAGTAAGGAAGGGGTTAAGCTAGACTTAATTTATGCTTTGGTTAAGCTTTCCTTTGTGTTCCAGGACTTAATGGGGCTACTTTCTTACTCATTTCAAATTATTTAAAAAGTGTCTAATTATACAGTAATGACATTTTGAAATCATGGTTTTCTTTTACACAGAGAATGGAATTGACAGGATGGTGTACTTCCCCTACACGATCTACAGTATTCATTTGAGCCACTAACCTTACAGTAAATCTTGCAATTTTCCAGTCAGATAATCTAATCATCACCATGAATAGAACTGAAAGAGTATTAATACTGTATGCCATATCAAATGTACAATATTGAAACACATTAAAAGCTTTTTAATGAGTTTACTGAAAGGCAATATTGTTTAAGATTTGTCAAATTTGTTGATATGGTTTGGATTTGTATCTCCTCCCAAACCTCATGTCGAATTATAATCCCCACTGTTGGAGGAGAAACTTGGTGGGAGGTTATTTCCCTCCCTGTGTCCATGTGTTCTCATTGTTTAGCTCCCATTTGTAACTGAGAACATGCAGTGTTTGGTTTTCTGTTTCTGTGTTAGTTTGCTGACAATAATGGCTTTCAGCTCCATCCATGCCCCTGCAAAGGACATGAATTTATTCTTTTTTATGGCTGTACAATATTCCATGGGGTATATGTACCACATTTTCTTTATCCAGTCTATCATCGATGGGCATTTGGGTTGATTCCATGCCTTTGCTATTGTGAATAGTGCTGCAATGAGCATACATGTGCATGTATCTTTATAAAAGAATCATTTATATTCCTTTGGGTATATACCCAGTAATGGGATTGCTGGGTCAAATGGTATTTCTGGTTCTAGGTCTTTGAGGAATTGTTACACTGTCTTCCACAATGGCTGAACTAATTTACATTCCCACCAACAGTGTAAAAGCGTTCCTATTTCTCCACAGCCTTGCCAGCAGCTGTTTTTTCTTTACTTTTTAATAATCACCTTTCTGACTGGTGTCCGATGGTATCTTATTGTGGTTTTGATTTGCATTTTTCTAATGATTGGTGATGTTGCACTTCTTTTCAATGTTTGTGGGCTGCATGAAAGTCTTCTTTTGAGAAGTGTCTATTCATGTCCTTTGCTCACTTTTTAATGGAGTTGTGTTTTGTTGTGCTTTTCTTGTAAATTTGTTTAAAATCCTCGTAGATCCCAGATATTAGATCTTTGTCAGATGGAGAGATTGCAAAAATTTTCTCCCATTCTGTAGATTGTCTGTTCACTCTGATGATAGTTTATTTTGTTGGGCTCTTTAGTTTAATCAGATCCCATTTGCTGAGCTCTTTAGTGTAATTATATCACATGTCAATTTTTGCTTTTGTTGCAATTGCCTTAGGCGTTTTTGTAATGAAATCTTTGCCATACCTATGTCCTGAATTGTATTGCCTAGATTTACTTCTAGGATTTTTATAAATTTGGACTTTACATTTAAGTCTTTAATCCATCTTGAGTTAATTTTTGTATAAGGTGTATGGAAGGAGTCCAGTTTCACTTTTCTGTATGTGGCTAGCCAATTTTCCCAGCATCACTAATTAAATAGAGAATCCTTTTCCCATTGCTTCTTTTTGTTAGGTTTGTTGAAGATCAGATGGTCATAGATGTGCAGTCTTCTTTCTGAGTTCTCTATTCTGTTGCATTGGTCTATGTGTCTGTTTTTGTACCAGTACTATGCTGTTTTGGTTACTGTAGCCTTATAGGATAGTTTGAAGTCAAATAGCATGATGCTTCTAGCTTTTTTCTTTTTGTTCAGGGTTGTCGTCCCTATATGAGCTCTTTTTTGGGTTCCATAAGAATTTTAAAGTACTTTTTTTTTTTCTAAATCTGTGAAGAATGTCAATGGTAGTTTAATGGGAATGGCATTGAATCTATAAATTCTTTTGGAAACTATGGCCATTTTCATGATATTGATTCTTCCTATACATGAGCATGGAATGTTCTTCCATTTGTTTGTGTCCTCTCTGATTTCCTTGAGAAGCAGTTTGTAGTCCTTGAAGAAGTCCTTCACTTCTCTTGTTAGCTGTATTCCTAGGTATTTCATTCTCTTTACAGCAATTGTGAATGGGAGTTCATTCAAGATCTGACTTTCTCCTTGACTATTGTTGGTGCATAGGGATGCTTGTGATTTTTGCACATTGATTTTGTATCTTGAAATTTGCTGAATTTGCTTATCAGCTTAAGAAGCTTCCAGGCTGAGATTATGTGGTTTTTAGATACAGCATCATATGATCTGCAAACAGAGACCATTTGACTCCCTCCCTTCCTATTTGAATACACTTTATTTCCTTCTCTTGCCTGATTGCCCTCACCAGAACTTCCAATACTATGTGGTGGAGTGGTGAGAGAGGACATTCTTGTCTTGTGCCAGTCTTCAAGGGGAATGTTTCTAGCTTTTGCCCATTCAGTATGATATTGGCTGTGGATTTGTCATAAATGGCTCTTACTATTTTGAGGACTATTCCATCAATATCTAGATTACTGAGAGTTTTTAACTTGAAGAGATGTTGAATTTTATCAAAGGTCTGTCCTGGGTCTATTGAGATAATCATGTGGTTTTTGTCTTTAGTTCTGTTTATTGATTTGTGTGTGCCGAAACAGCCTTGTGTCCTGGGGAGGAAGCTGACTTGATCATGGTGAATAAGCTTTTTTATGTGTTGCTGGATTCAGTTTGCAAGTATTTTATTGAGGATTTTTGCATTGATGTTCATCAGAGATATCGGTCTGAAGTTTTCTTTTTTTGTTGTCTCTGTCAGGTTTTGGTATCAGAGTGATGCTGGCCTCATAAAATGAGTTAGAGAGAAATCCCTTCTTTTCAATTTTTTGGAATAGTTTCAGAAAAAATGGTACCAGCTCCTCTTTGTACCTCTGGTAGAATTCAGCCATAAATCTGTCTGGTCCAGGACTTTATTTGGTTGGCAGGCTATTTATTACTGTCTGAATTTCAGAACTTACTGTTGGTTTATTCAGGGATTCAACTTCTTTCTGGTTCAGCCTTGGGAGGGTGTATGTATCCAGCAATTTATCAATTTCTTCTAGATTTTCCAGTTTATTTGCACAGAAGTGTTTATAGTATTATCGGACGGTTGTTTGCATTTCTTTGGGGTCAGTGGTAATATCTCCTTTATCACTTTTTATTGCATCTATTTGATACTTCTCTTTTTTCTTCTTTAGTAGTCTAGCTAGCAGTCTATTTTATTAATTTTTTCAAACAACTAGCTCCTGGCTTCACTGATTTTTTTGAAAGATTTTTGTGTCACTGTCTCCTTCAGTTCCACTCTGATCTTGGTTATTTCTTGTCTTCCGCTAGCTTTGAAGTTTGTTTGCTCTTGGTTCTCTAGTTATTTTAGTTGTAACATCAGGGTGTCAATTTGAGATCTTTCTAGTTTTTTGATGTGGGCAGTTAGTGTTATTAATTTCCGTCTTAACACTGCTTTAGCTGCACACGAGAGATTCCAATATGTTGTCTCTTTGCTCTCATTGGTTTCAAAGAACTTACTGATTTCTGCCTTAATTTCGTTATTTACCCAGGAGTCATTCAGGAGTAGGTTGTTCAATTTCCATGTAGTTGTGTGGTTTTGAGTAAGTTTCTTAATTGTGAGTTCTAATTTGATTGTGCTGTGGTCTGAGAAACTGTTTGCTGTGATTTCAGTTCTTTTGCATTTGCTGAGGAGTGTTTTACTTCCGCTTATGTGATTGATTTTAGAGTAAGTGCCATGTGTTGATGAGAAGAACGTATATTCTGTTGTTTTTGGGTGGACAGTTCTGTAGATCTGTATCAGGTCCACTTGATCCAGGGCTGAGGTCAAGTCCTAAATATCTTTGTTAATTTTCTGTCTCAATTATCTGTCTAATATTGGCATTAGTGTGTTAAAATCTCCCACTATTGTTGTGTGGGAATCTAAGTCTCTTTTTAGGGCTCTAAAACCTTGTTTTATGAATCTGGGTGCTGCTATATTCAGTGTATATATATTTAGGTTACTTAGTTCTTCTTGTTGAATTGATCTCTTTATCATTTATGTATTGCCCTTCCCAAAGTTCTTTTTACTATATAACACTGACTGCCAAATATTCTAAGTTTTAAGATTCTGATTAGTATTATCTCCCTTCCTTTCAGGTACAGAGGAAACAATTCTCTAGTCAAATGTGTTCTTGGTAAAATCCATCATGAACATCCTCTTCCATCCTCTTCCTCCCCTTTTTTCACTTATAATTTTCCCTATCCATTTAAGTGAGTCAGTGATCACTGATAAATTGGATCATGGTTGAAGTGATAAAAGGTTTAACATATTACTCTTTCATAGAACTTAGCTACTTTTCCACTATCAGTAAATAACCACCCGTTATGTCCTTAACTTGCTTTTTACACAAATTGAATTTCCAGGTGCATCAATAAAATCAATTCCTTTCAAACACCCTAAGTTTTTTATCCCAAATATCCTTTGTCTTACTTATTTAGGAAATGAAGAAAACACAGTAAAATTTAAGTATTTGTTTATGTACTTGCTGTTTGGTCGGAATTCAAATTCTTGACCAGAAAACTCAAAGAGAACTCAATATGTGAAATCCTAATTTGCTTTCTTATTATGCTGGCTTTTGTATGCTCAACAATGGCGTGCTTTTTTTCCCTCAAACGTTCTATATGATTCCCCTCCTTTTACACCAGCACACATGCACTTTCACCATCTTAGCAGAAAACCTTGCGTATTAGTCCATTTTCATACTGCTATGAAGAAATAACTGAGACTGGGTAATTTATTTTAAAAAGGGGCTTAATGGACTCACAGTGCCACATGGCTAGGGAGGCCTCACAATCATGACAGAAGGTAAAGGAGGAGCAAAGGCATGTCTTAGGTGGCAGCAGGCAAGAGAGCGTGTGCAGGGGAACTGCCCTTTATAAAACCATCAGATCTCGTAAGACTTATTTACTATCATGAGAACAGCATGAGAAATACCACCCCCATGATTCAATTACCTGCCTCCTGGTCCCTCCCATGACAGGTGGGGATTATGGGAGCTACAATTCAAGATGAGATTTGGGTGGGGGCACAGATAAACCATATCACTTTGTTTCATACAGTCAAGTAGGAAATTGCTCCTCTTCCCATTCCACAATCTACCAATTAATCTGCATCTGTGCCCACACTCTCTGCCTTCTTGACTATTGCCATGAATAAAATATTCCTGGTTCTATCAAAGGCCGACTCTTCATACTGTGCTTGTATTACATCCCTTATGGCCTCTCAAAAACTTTCCCGTTAATATTATCTATTTTTAATCAATAGTGTCACTTCTTTTTTTTTCTCTGCTATCTCTTACTAGAAAAAAAAATGACAAAAACTATCCTGACTCCAGTCCCTCTTCACTTAGCACCCATTCTTTTATTTGCCTCCACAGCAAGTTAACTTGCCAAGTTTTTAATAGTTGCATTCTCTCCTCAGCCCACTCCAATCAGGTTTCTGCCTCTGACATTCTGGCAGAGTTTCTACAGCTGAAGTTTACCAATGACCTCTGTGTAGACATGGAGATGTGCTGCGCTTACTCCTTTTAAAGAAAAGACTTACTCATGAAGTTTCCAGGGGATGTGGTGAGCAGACTGCATCCAGTTATCAGCTTCTCCAAGTTTGGTCTCAGTCACCTGGCTCAAACAGTCCATGTTCAATGGCTAAGCAAGATGGTAGTACAAAGTGATGGCCATTTTGCTGACATGGGCTAATTCTGGTGGGCATTTTAGCCTGAGAACTTCCCCACCAGGTTGGAAAAGCTTAGTTAGACGTTCATCACAACTTAACATTTTCCTCTGATCAGTCTTACTTCCTTCCTCCTTTCCTTTCACAGGCGCTATTCACTAATAAATATCCTACACGCACACCCAGCATTTGCTTCCAGAAAATACAACCTGAACAGTCAATACCAGGACTAGATCAAGAAAGCAGGCTGGAAGATGGGGTTTAGATTTTGGAGCTAGATTATTCGCCAGCTGCAGGCAATGATGACTCATCACTAGTAAGGAGGAACACAGACTGTGCCTGGCAAAAAGTGGCATCCAAAGGAAACTTTCACCTAGTAACCTGGTAGAGTGTGAGGATATATTGATAGAAACAGCAGATGTTGCTGCTGTTATTGAAATGTATGAAAAATATACATAAAACTTTATCAGGATTGGATGGCTATGGCTAAGCACTGCTGGTGTTCTACAGTCATGTTGCCAAATACAGTAGCCACTAGCATGCATTACTATTGTGTATTTGAATTGTGGCTAGTTTAACCTATATGTATTGGGGCCAATAGGCATATGAAAAAATGCTCAGCATCACTAATCATTAGAGAAATGCAAATCAAAACCACAGTGAGATACCATCTCACACCAGTCAGAATAGCTATTATTAAAAACTCAAAAAATAACAGACACTAGCAAGGTTGTAAAAAAAAGGGGAACACTTATGTACTGGTAATTGGGGTGCAAATTAGTTCAGCAATTGTGAAAAGCAATGTGGCAATTCCTCAAAGAACTTAGAATTACCATTCGACCCAGCAATCTCATTACTGAGTATATACCCACAGGAATATAAATCTTTCTACCATAAAGACATATACATGAGTATGTTCACCACAGAACTATGCACAACTGCAAAGACATGGAATCAACCTGAATGTCCACCAACAGTAGATTAGATCAAGAAAATGTGGTACATATACACCTTGGAATACTATGCTGCCATTAAAAAAAATAATGAGCTCATGTCTTTGCAGCAGCAACAAGGAGGCCATTATCTAACTAAGCAAACAAATGCAGGAACAGAAAACCAAATACCGGCCGGGCGCGGTGGCTCAAGCCTGTAATCCCAGCACTTTGGGAGGCCGAGACGGGCGGATCACGAGGTCAGGAGATCAAGACCATCCTGGCTAACATGGTGAAACCCCGTCTCTACTAAAAATACAAAAAACTAGCCGGGCGACCTGGCGGGCGCCTGTAGTCCCAGCTACTCGGGAGGCTGAGGCAGGAGAATGGCGTGACCCCGGGAGGCGGAGCTTGCAGTGAGCTGAGATCCGGCCACTGCACTCCAGCCTGGGCGACAGAGCGAGACTCCGTCTCAGAAAAAAAAAAAAAAAAAAAAAAAAAAAAAAAAAAAAGAAAACCAAATACCACATGTTCTCACGTATAGATGGGAGCTAAAATGACAAGAACACATAGACACAAAGAAGGGAACAGACATTAGGGCCTACTTGAGGACGGAGGTTGGGAGGAGGGAGATGTTCTGAAAAACTACCTGTAGGTACTATGCTTATTACTTGGATGACAAAATAATCTGTACACCAAACTTCTGTAAAGTGCATTTTACCTATACAATGAACCTGCACATGTGACTCTGAATCTAAAATAAAACAAAAGCTTTATAAAAAGAATAATAAATAAATAAAAATAAACTGTATGTATGAAATCGAAGCAGGTTAATTTTTTAAATAATAAAAGCTCTAGAAGAGTGACAGTCAAAGAATCCTGACCCACAGATGGTTACAGAGATGTTAATAAAACACGGCATCCATAGGAGCAAAACAAAAAATGTTTTGTTTTGCTTTACATTTTAATATGTTACTACTAGAAGTATTTGAAAGTACCTATGTGGCTCACATTATATTTCTATTGTACAATCGAGCATTATAGAACAAAGCATTTGGATTAGGTATAGGCAATTGAAAGCTAGATGTAGAAGCCAGTGGGCCTTTTATATTTTATATAAAGAAATCAGCATCTGTTCTAGTGAGGGGCTAAAGAAAGCTGAGGCACAATTCTGAAACTAGGATGACTCCTAGAAATACAAAAAAGTGATGTTGGTGCCAGTAACAGCTTATTATCTTCTCATGGTAATAGAATTCTGCCAAGCAACAAGTCCCACCATATGCATAGAACTATTCAGCTTTTCTATTCTTGGAAAAGACCTAGTAATTAGATGATGGGAAAAGAGATGTCCAACAGTAAAGACTGTAACATCGGCGGCACTGAAAAATGAATCCAGTTATGCATCAGCTATGATTGGAGAGAAAGAAAAAGAAAACTAGTAACATAAAAATAAATGCCATGATAGACCAACTAGAACAGTAATCCTCTATTTAGTATCCTTGGAGAGATTCAAGAAGGGTTTGTATTTGTAAAATAAGAACAGTATATTATGAAAAAGGAATGATCATAGAATAAGAAAGAGCTCTTGGAAATTAAGCAAGTATTTACTAAAACTAAAAATTGAAATGAAGAATTGAAAGATAAAGTTGAGGACATTTTCTATAACATGAAAATAAAGAACAAAGAGACAGAAAAGAAAAGAGAATCGTCTTGGGAAGTATAATGTTTTACTAATTCCATAAAATGCTCCAGAAATAGATGCCAGTGTATGCACAACTCATTCTAGAAATAAGTTAATGCAAATCTATGTCAAAGGGGGAAAAAAAGGTGAAATTGAAATGCCAGAATTGCCCTGGTAGACTCTGGAGGAAGGGGATAACAGGGTCAGGAAAATGCTAGGATGAATATTCAACATACAGTTGAAAGACCCTGTGGATGAAGGCCAGAAGACACCAAGGCTATTTTCTATGTGCTAAAAGGATGACACAGCATCAATAAAAATTCCCTGATAGCTCTCTGGGCAAGAACCAGAAGGGGAACAGGCTGTTACAGATTGTGTCCCACTGATGCCAGTGTGGATAATAAGATTTCAAAATATTAGGAACAAAGGGGCAATGTTTCATTCGCAGAATCTAATGGGGTTGTACTTTTATTTTTTGGTAATGAAAGCTATATCAGAGTGATAAACAAGAAATTGTGACCCACAGATGGTTATGGAGATGTTAATAAAACACGACACCCGTAGAGACAAAATAAACAGACTGCCAACAGGAGCACTACTCAGATTTTAGCAGCAAAAGAACTCAAAGTTAGATGACCAGGAGATTGAGGGCAGTCACAGCAATAAACATTCATGATCTCTTTCCCAGTTTCCAGACCTGAGCCAGTTTTCAGACAAAGAATCCATTCAATGCAGATGTGGCGCTGACTAGGAGTAAGGAGCCTACAATTATACGGCAAATGTACATGATAATGATTCCTCCAGTCCTTCCCTACAGGGATTATGGTCATTTGATTGGGGAAATTAAATGCCTAGGTAATTTGATGGCTGTTGGACATAAGATTTAAGTTGAAGTTGATACCCAGAGCCTATCATCATGGTCTCCTTGTTGGAGTAGGACAATATAGGGGTCATATGACACACGATTAAATGAAGTTGAAGTTAGGGTCCACCTTATAGGGTATCTACTAACAGTCATCTCTCTTGTCCTCAAATATACAATCAAGAATGACACTTGGGAGTTGGATCTTTGGTCACTTGGGTCAGAGCTATCACATAGCATGAGGCCAAGTGAATATCCCTGAACTTGCTCCTTCCATCCTTCAGCAAGGAGAATAAATCAAAATCACTATTTAATCCTGGGAGTGGGAGATGGGGTTAGAATTAGTGCCACCCTTATGGATTTCACGAATGTAGAGGTATTTGTTCTCATAATATTATTATTTAATTTACTAGTCTGAACCCTGGAAAAACAAGATGGATTCTGAAAGATAACTACAAGCTTAACCCAGAAATAGTCCCTTTTTGCATCTGCCATGCCAGATGTAGTATATTGCTAGAGCAGATTAATATGGCCTAAGGAACTTGGTATAAAGCCATTATTCTGGAAAATGTGTTCTTTTCTACCTCAATCAGAAAAGACAATCAGAAACAGTTCACATTTACATGGATTGAGCAACAATATTAATTTATAGTTTTGCCTCAGGGCTATGTTAACTCTTCTGCCCTCTGCTATAATATAGTCTAAAGAGATCTGCACCATCTGGATAACCCACAGTACTTCACATTAATCCATTATATCAATGATATTATATTGATGATGCCAGATGAGCAAGAGGTAGCTAACATTCTGAAGGCCTTGGAATAACACATGCATTCCAGAGGGTGTGAAATAGAACTTGTGAAGTTTAAGAGGTCAGGCTGTTCAAAACTATTTGAAGAGTCCTAAGTGAAGAATAAATACTGCATTTTGTACCTTCTAACACAAAGAAGGGAATACAATGTCCTAGTGGGTATTTGCATTCTAAAAGGTAACCTATTCATTTAATACTTAGAAATGTACTGGTTGACACAAAAGGTTGAACAATATTTGAGTGAAACCAGAGCAGAAAGGGCTCTGAAGAGGTTCAGGCTAAGGTGCAACAGCCCCACCACTTGGGCCACATAATTTGGTGAAGCCTACAGTGTTGGAGCTATCAGTGATGGGAAAAAAAAATACCATATGATATCTGTGGCAAGTCCTAGTGAAAAAAAAAAAATCACAACACAGGCCTCTAGGAACTCGAAGATATCATGACATTTGCAGCAAAACTGTATGCCCTTTGAAAACTATGTCCTGGTAGAAACGGAGCACCTGACCATGCAACACCAAAGGATGATTATCAGAAATTACACAAGAAAGAGATAGATTTGAGATGAAGCATGAGCGGGACAGGCAGACATAAGCAAGCAACATGAACAGATAATTCAGAACCCCATGGCAGTACTACTGCACCAGCAACTCCTCCCTCAGCCATATCCAGCCCACATAGGAGGTCTGGTATGACCTACTAATAAAGGGGGAAGTGATTTTAATTTGGTTTCCAGAAGGTTTTTCTTTGTATGTGAATGTGAGCCAAAAATGGACAGTAGCTACACTATAGCCTTAAACTGTATGCTTGAAAGACAGTAGTGAGGGGAAATTCTTTCAGTGAGTGAGGGCTTTAGGCAGTGCAACTGGTCTTCTACTTCATGTGGAAAGAGAAGAGGCACAAAAAGTTGCCAAGAGGTAGCCTATGCAAATGGCCTGGAAGCAAAAAGCTACACTGTCACAGACAAGGATGAATGAGGTAGAAACACATTGATAGACCTATAGGACTTGCAGAAAGTGAGATCTATGTATTCTATGCTGATATCCACTATAGAACACCTGCAATGAAAGAGGCATTTAACAACCAAGTGGACAAAATGATCTAGCCAGCTACTGCCAGCTAGCCGCTGTCATTGGTTTCATGAGTGCTGGTACAATCAGCACATAAACAAAGTATCCATGATGTCAACTATGAATACTACACATGGGTCCAACAGCATCAGCTCCCACTTGTCAAGGCTGATCTAGCTCCTGTTGCTGCTGAGTGTCCAATTGCCCACAACATGCTAATCCTGAGCCCCCATTATGGCACCATTGCTTGAGGAGACTGGACACATGAGGGCAGGTTGACTGCATTGTTTCCCTTGCATTCTGGAAAAGTTAGTGGTTTGTTCTCACAGGAATAGATTCAGTCCATGTAGAGCTTTGCACTTCCTGCCATTTGGACCTGCCTTGGCCAGTTCCACTATTAAAGGCTCATAGCATGTTTGGGCCACTAGCATGGAATCCCATTCACACAGGCTACGCTTTTACAGCCAAAGAGATGCATGAATGGACTTATGACCACAAGATCCACTGGTTGTATTGCATACTTAATCCAGACTGCTGACCATATAATAATGTGTTAGAACTACCTGCTGAAAGCATAGCTGAAATGCCAGATTGCAGGCAATAGTCTGAGAGGAGAGAGTGCCATCCTCCAAAATCTAGAATATGCACTGAATCACAGGCCTTTATGTGGTGCTGCGTCCCTGTTAGGAAGAATTCAAAGGTGGCATCCCTAATCTACCTCTGTGTAAACATGGCAGCTAGGGTGTGTACTTGATCTCTAGGATGCGTACTTCGGAATCAGTCTCACATATCCTAGCGTATACAGTAATGGAGATGCTTCCTCCAGAGTCCAAATTTCTGCATCTTTTTTTTTTTTTTGCCCAGAATTAAACATTTCTTCACAGGATTATGAATAGGGAGACATCCATTCCCTTCTGGAGAAAACGAAATCTCCACTCAATAAGGTGTGATCTAAATATGATCCCAAATTATTTCTAAGTTGACTATGCTTTATTCCACCATATCCATGATAACCTTGTTACACCCTTTCTCTCATTCTGGGTAGAAGCAACTGTGAAAAGAAATTGAAGAGATACATAAACTTTCAATGTTTAGAGAATATTTGCTTTTCTATGTAAAAAAGAAAACATGTTTTGCATTTCCAGGGTGATCCTTGCTGCCAAAACTGATAAAAATTAACTTGGCAATTTTGATATATTTTATCCTCTATTCTTAGCACAATTTTTCTTACTTCACAGTATCTCAGACCTGAGCCTATAATCTACGGACAGGTTACCTAAATTTCAAGAAACTTACAGCTTCACACCAGAGTTTCCAGTCCGTATTTTGTTTCTTCTTCCATATTTCCTGAATTTTTATATCCTTAAGAAAAGGCTGTACAGATAAAGTGTTGAGAAAACAGTAGCAATGATAGCAGATTTACCACCTGCCCATTTACTGCCTGAAGATTTATGGCCAACACAGCCTATTTTGCCATCTGGGTCAAAGTCATATTTTCAGTGGAAATATTTTGGTAAGTTATTGCTGGCATTTTTTACATGCAGGTGGTGATCACACAGGTTTTATGGCACTTTCATAACTGTGCATCTGACTGAAGCGCACAGAAGCTGATCTTTTGTGAATGTCTACAGAAGCAATTCAATGAAATAAAATGCAGTCTATTCATTACATTTACCAGTGTGGGAGGAACTCCTTACACATGAAATATAATCCTGAGAAAGGTGCCAAGTCATCTACCCTGTTTGTTTCCAGAGGATACACTGTGGTACCCAGGAAAAAAAAAAAAAATTGGCTACTCTTGCACACTGAGGCTAGTGATACCAAGAGAGTTTCAGAGTTGATGGTGGATATTTGTTCAGAATAGGACAAAAACTAGTTAATTTTGATACATTAGCCACTACCATTATCTCATTTTTTAATTGAAAGCACGGGGCAGTTCATTTGTTTCTTTTGCTAAACATATAAATATATTGTGAAGGAGAGAAAAGATCAAAAAAACAACTGGAGAGTGAAAAAGGCATGGGACTCAAAATCAGAAGACCTGGATTCTTATGAAAATTCTATAATGTGAGAGCCATATAATCTTACCCATTTTATTGAGCCTCACTTTTCTCTTTTGCAAATGGAGAAAGGAGGTGATGATATGAACTACATACTTTTTAAAATTTAAGTATAGTTTACATGTACCAATTCAGCCTTAAGTGTTCAAAGCAATGAATCTTGACAACTGTAAACTATTGTGTAATCATCATCCAAAAGAAGTTATAGAACATTTCCATTCACTCCAGTGTCCCTTTCCAGTCCGTCTGTTCCTCTCCACACATAGAAGAAGCAAGGACTTCTGATTTCTGTTATATTACATAGTTTGGATTATTTTGTACTTCATACATGGAATCATCTAACTTCTTTTGCCCACCAGAATGTCTGTAAGATTTGTCCACATTGCATGTGTCATTGATTTATTCTTAGTTATTACTGATTATATACCTGAATAATCAACAATTTACCCATCTATTCTCTTATTTATGGATATTTGAGTTGTTTTTAGCTTTTGATTTTTATGAATTAGACTGCTTTTGTTATTCATGTACAAGTTTTTGTGGATATGTTTTCATTTATCTGGGGTAAATATCTGGGTGTGGAATTTCTAGGTCATAATGCAGCTGTTTTTAACTTTGTAAGAAACTACCAAAAAATTATCCAAACGTATGGTACCATTTTAAACACTCACCAGCAGCTCTAATTGTTCCACATCTCTGCCAACACTTGGTATTATCAGTCTTTTGATTTTAGTCATTCTGGGGATGTAAAATAGTATTTCATTGTGGTTTCAATTTGCATTTTCTAGATGGCTAATGAGGTAGAACTTCTTTTCATATGTAAATCACAAAGAATTTAGATGTGGTTTAAATCTCCTTCAGAAAACAGTCTGAGTTCTATTCTCCTCCTCTGTTTTCAATAGGCATTTATAACTCATCTGTGTAGCTTTTAAAATATCTGCATGCTTTGATCCCACTTCTACACATTTTCATTCGTAAGATCTAGCATAAACCTCTTTAAAATATGATTCTGATTCACAAAGGAACCACTGGGTTATGCTCCCGGTATCTGACAGGTTTTTAATACTACTAACACATTTATTATAGCATAAAAGGGCAATATAAAAATAAGTAAGAACATCAACTTTATGATAAACAAGACTAGATACTGAATCCTTGTCTACACTTCCTCTCTATGGAATTTTGTGCAAGGTGTGGAATCTCTCTAAATCTCAGCTTCTTAATCTATAAATTGAGAGGAATTACAATACTTACAGATCTATGAAAAGGATCAAATGTGATTATGCATGTAAAATGGTTACCATTCTGCCTAGCTCATAATAAACACTCAATCCATATTAGAAAGAAGAAAATATGTATAGATAGATAGATAGATAGATAGATAGATAGATAGATAGATAGATTATATAGTAAAAAAACTAGCTAAACAAGTTAGAATGCCTAATTTTAGTATTTTGACATGTATCCCTTTTAATACTATTATTTAGCCTATCATTCACTTCAGATTATCTCCCAAAACACCTTTCTTACATTGTTTTACCTTTCTCTCACATAGAGAATTTTCATTGCCCCAGCTATTGGCATTCTCAGCTTTCATATGCCACAAAGAAGACACATGATAGAAGACGTGCCTCTATTGGCTGTTTGATTTACCAGTGCCAGGTCTTCTGGATACTCTCTGGTTTCTTCCCACAGTTCCCTCTTTCCATCTGATGTTCTGATCTAAAATTGTTTGGCCCTAGTTTCTGGATTCTCAGTTTTCTTTTCCCTTCCCTATATACATTGAACGAACATATGCAATCAAGTGTGTTCTCTGTCATTCTGCTCTGTCTTTCCCTATTTTTTCAACTATGAATCCATATATCTCTACTCCAGTAGCACTCTCATGATGATATAGTTTTGATTATCAAAATAAAGTTTACTTTTCTTACCACAATAACCATGATTCCACCTGCTGATCACTCCTTTCACTAAATCTTCTCTCTCTTTTAATGAAAACATCTGTCATTCAAGACTCATTCTGGCTTTGCATTTCGTTTGTTTTGTTTTACAATCAGCTGCTGCTTGCCACTTAAATAGGTCTTTTTTCCTTTACCTGAACAATTTGCAAATAACATGATGTACACTTTCTGAAAAGAGATGTAAGTAGATTTCCATTCCCTTAATATTAATGTGAGCCTATGGAAGTAAGGAAGAAAGATTCTTTCCCTTTTTACTGTGAAAAGAAGTGTGTTTGCACTGACTTGGTTTGAACCTCACAACAAAGTTTTTGTCATTCATTTGTACTAAAATATACATTCCAAGAAAAAAATTGTTTTGAATTGTTAAATTTTGCTTACTGACAAGGGCAGGGATGGCTAGTTACCTACATAATTACATTTCTAAAATGTTAAAATGCAATGACTCTTTTATGGAATACTTTTAATGCATTTGTAAGGCCTAGGGATAATGACAAAGGTAAAAGAACATCCATTAAACTAACAGGGGAGTGGTGTGCAAATAACATTTTATTAATGATGAGAATCAACATTTCTTTAGTAAAGGAAGGTGAAAACAACTAGTGTTAAATCATAGGGCCTTTACCAAGCTATTGCTTTTAAGCTTATACTTTTGCTTAGAGCAGTTGCCACTATTGGCTTTTCTCCTTTCACAGTGGTTTCCCAAAACATGAGACTTGTGATAAAATCTAGTTTGGTATGGCTTCCCAGTAAATAGCCAATGACTTGGCAGAAAAAAGAAAAAAAAAAAAAAAGC
>NW_016825567.1:1213674-1225325 GCF_001698545.2 Rhinopithecus bieti | reverse complement strand
GAAGAGAGAAAAATAAAAAGTCTTTCCTTTAAAAAAAAATAAAGCTTTTTACTACAGAGAGATAGAAACAATCTCATTCACCATTGATGGGTAAAATTTGATAGATTGCTGATAATTCTCAAAAGAATGACTAGCTTTCCATTTGCCAAAGAATTAAAGGGTCTACAACTCTTACCAACAGGAATCTTGTCACGTAACTCTATTCAATCAATGAAAAAGCTGAAAGACTCTCGGTAGATAATCATTCTTTAATCTCTAATGCCTTAGATTTTTCCTTACAGTTTGTGACTCAGTGTTTTCATGGAAAATACCAAAAAAGAGAAGATTAGGACTGGTATTTGCTGAATCCCCTTCCTCAGGGTCTCATATTTTTTATTACTGTTCTCAACTCGGAAAATACTAAAATTACAAATAAACAGAGCACCAACACAGTTGGTTTCTAAAACATTTGTTTCCAAAATTAACTAGATAAAGACAAGAATGTGTAACACAGAATTTTTGTTTTTTTTGTTTTTTTTTTTTCTAAAATTATGCTCCCTCCTTGGATCAGAATTTTATGTAACTATACCAAGAGAGAGAGACAGGCATGAAAAAACAGCATGACATCTTCAAGGTGTTTTTCTTTATCCCAATTGACCCAGATAAAAAATACAAATCCTATGTCAATGATAAAGATGTAAAAAAGAGAAGGAAGAAAAGAAAATGGAACCAAATGAAAGGTCAGGTGAACAGTTAAGTAAATAAATATTTTATTTCTCATAGATTCTGAAAGAATTCAATTTCTTTATAACACATCTAAAATCTCAGAATCAACTAAAGAGTAGCATTTGCTTTTAAAGCCAGAAGAATATTTAAATTACAGCATTATCCCACATAATAATGTGTAATAAGTGGTATGGTAAAGATAAGAACTGAATATTTTGGGGTAATGGGAATAGAATAACTAATTAGTTGCTCTTGCTCTGTATTGTAATTCTTTACCTCTTTTATTCTGCAACGAAGCTGTGAATTTCAGAGAAGGAATGTTTTTCTTTACGTCCAAAGTGTTTAGTTCAGTTCTCTGCTCAATGTTTGTATTTAATAAATGTTTAAAAATTGTTTTTAGCCCTGAATTAATTCTACTCTTCATCCCTTCATATGGCAAGCAGGGGTAGGAATAGGAAAAATTAAGGAAAAGGATATAATAAAGAAAAAATAGCACATGTATTTTAGGTTCCTGGGAGTAAGTCAGAAACACACCCTGTTGTTGCTACATAGGTTTTGACCTTTTGTTTTCTCCCATGACAAAATATAGGTTCTCTTTCCTTTCTCATTTTTTCTTTGTCTCCCTCTCTTTTTCTTTCTTTCATGTTCACTCTACAATCCACACAGCTCCTCACAATTTCACTGTCTTTTCACTCTACTTCTAATAAGTATGTTGGTCATGTCTGTGGGATACAAGTCCACATTGCTTCGTCTTTCCTAGTAACCTATGCCTATTGCCATCAGAGACCAAATTCTTGAGTTTCTCACTTTCTAGCAAGGTACACCTGCTGTCCTGCACTCCACAGGAGCTGCTGTTTGTTCTGATTCTGTGTCATTATTTACTGCCTGCAGTGTGAGCTGTGCTCCTTCAAGGAAAAAAAGGTTTGGCTTATGTTTTCCTTCCAATCAATGCACAATGAACACTACTGACGGCTGAGCCATGAGACAAGGCTGAGGGCAGAGAGTCAAGGGCCTGTGTATGTGTTTCAGGGCAGGTTCATTTCCCAGGGAAAAAAGAGGAAAACACTATCACGTTTGGAATTTGTGTAACATTCGTATAGTTTAACCCTCCTTTTTCATTTCACAGTGTCTTGCTACTGTCTAAAGTCTGAATCCAAATTAAGTTGGCAGGGAACCTTCAATATACTTTGCGATTTTTTAATAGTTCTTGAGTTTGCAGGATACAGGAGTTTTTCTGGAGTTGGCTATTATATGAAATCAAACTGAAATTAATTAGTATTAAATCCTCAATAGCTTTTGTTGTATCATACGTTCCTTTGAGTTTTTTCCTTGAAAATTAAACTGAAATCTTCATTTCTTTTGAGATTTAACAGATATTGGATGCAGCATATCTCCGGCATCACCAACCAGTAAGTAAAAGTCTGTTCCATTTCCAGCAATACTCCAAATCTCAATGCAATAAGCTCCTATCAAATTGATGAGGCAGACAACCAGTCTTTTTCAGAGACACCACACTCCAACTGTTTCCAACAGGGGGTTCTGATATATAATCAGAGCTGCTGCCTACAGCTCGGCGATACCTCAGGCCTAGACTCTAAGGTCCCGAACACCCGTTTGGTTTCTTGACCGCGTAGTCCAGCCCAAAATTTAGTGCTCACTTTTACCATAATTGAAACGATCAAAGCTTTCCTCTCTCTTTAGTCAGCTAAGAAAAAAAAAAAAAAAAAAAAAAAAAAAAAATACAACACAACAACGAAATCAAAAAACGCTGTACCCTTTAACAAGCTCTTTCAGGATTCTCACAGCATACTCTTAGGGTCCACAGTGAAATGTATAGTTCCATCCTAAATATTGCAGCACAATCCTTCTCAATGTGATTTGGCCAGGGAAATGTTAGGCACGGCCTTTTATTACTTAAAATAACTACCTCCCCCAAGTAGTTTGCATGTATAGTCTGCCTACCTTTAACAGATCTCCTTACTCACTGGGAATTTTTTTTCAGTAACCTCATTAATCTTTTCCTCTGGTCTAATCTTCTTTAGGGACACTAGCCCACGACAAAAGAGTTACATAAATCAGACCCCAATTGTGGGTTAAATTCAAATTTTCTTCCACAGGACTCTGGGGCCCCTATAGATCAAGAAATAGGACTTTTCACCTTTATCAGGGTCTCCAAACATTTCAAAACATCAAAAGACCTCTGGGACAGGGATGGTAAAGTGTTACTGCAGTGTTACTTTTATATCTGACTCATTTATTTATTATTTCATTCATTCATATAGCAGGTAGTTCCTTAATATCTACTTGGTGTCCAGCATTGCTCTAGACTAAGTTGAAAAGTTTTCTATAAAAGGGGCTAATAGTAAATATTTTCAGCTTTGTGAACCATTATATCTGTCACAACTATTCAATTATGCTATTGTTACAAAGAAACAGTCACAGACAATATGTAAATTAACACACAGGAGTGGCTGTGTTGAATAAAACTTTAATTAAAAAAAAAAAATAGACCGTGCATCAGACTTGGCCTACGAATGGTACTTTGCATTCTTGATACTGGTGATAAACCAACAACAACAAAAAGAAACACAAACCTCTGCTGTATTGTAACTTACATACCAGATATGTAAGTAAAGCAGTTAGTTCAATGTTAATAAGAGTCAAAGAAAAAAAACAGAGCCACAAAGAAGGATAGGGAATAAACAGGTAGGTCTGAAAACACCCATTTCATTAGGACACTACTCGACTTTGCTCCACATTGAAATTTCCATCTCTCAGCCACTTTGTAAACTTCGTAAAGTTTAGTTGTTGGTTGTTATAATTCAATCATTTGTTCAGCAGATATTCACTTAGTATTTATTACATGCCATAAATATTAGTATTTATTTCACGCAATACATAACACCATGTGTACCATTTGGAGATAGGAATTCTGGGAATATGTTAACCTGTTAGATTAGAAAACGTTTCTAAAGACTGACTCCCACATTTCTCAATGTAGCCTTCGACATGAGTCCATTGCATGAACTAATGAAAATAGAAACTATAGTAGCCTTCTTTGACTGGATGGGTCTATGTATAAAGATGTAAACAGAAAAACAGTATGCTGTCCTTTAGGACAGTGTGTTTTAGGATGGCCAATTGTTGCTGGGACAGACACTGGAAATTGTATGCTCCTTCAAATCACCAAGTACTCAGTATCACTGTGCTTGGCACTATCAAAGGATGAAGGCGGGAATGTGATGTGGTGTCTGCGTCTAGGGAGTTTTTAGAGAAAAAAATTGCAAATAAAGCTGTTAGATTCTTTGAGTGGATAAAAGCTATCCTAGTCTGGGGTCATTCATGTTACTTATTACATTCCTCATCTTTACATACACAATGTATTGTTAAACTTCTATTCTGGATTAGAGTTCAGCATTTTAAAAAGGGAGAAAGTTATACCTGACATATTTTCATGGAGAACCTACTGTGAGACAAATACTTCTGGGCACATGGGGTTATAAGGTCGAGCAAGAAAAATTGTTTTCTGTCATCAGAGGGCTCATTATTGTATGTGAGACACAATCCTGTAAGCAGACAATTACAGCATGATGCAACAGGTGCTGTGACATACTATTACTGGATGCTACAAAAGCACAAAGGGTGTGAATGTCGGCTACAAGACAGTGGGAAGATCGAACTCATGTTGGTCCCTGCGGATGTAGGAGGATTTCTATAGAGAGGAAAGACCAAGAATATTTTGGGTTGTGACAAAATAATAATAATAATAATAATAATAATAATAATAACAACAACAACAACAACAACAACAACAACAACAAAAGCAATGAGGCAAGAATGAGCATACTGCTTTTAAGTGTGGTGTCCATGGAGTGTTGTGGGCTGAGTGGGAGCCCTGGTTTGAAGGAAGTAGGAAGTACTGACTAGAATGCATTTTTTTTTAGATGGTAAGAGGAAACAACTCTGGGTTTCAAACGGGGAGTAACAGAATGAAAGTAGGACTTTAGGAGCACTGGACTGATGTAAGTACGCAAGACGGATTAGAGATGGTAGAAGCTCGAGTGAGAAAAATCAACTGAGCACCCCTGCGATAATCATAAGCCTAGATTAGTGAGAGAGTAATGGGAAAGGAGAGAAGGGCAGAAGCTGAAAGACAGTTCAAAGGAGGAAATGACAGGACTCAACGACAGACTGAATACTAGGTTTGAATGAGAGGGAAGAATAAAAGATAGCCTGGAAGAATAGTGATACCGGTGACAGAATCAACATAGCACTATGAACTGACAACCAGACGATCAAAGTGACACACCACTTGTGCCATACATCTGAAAGCTCTTCATCAGAGATACAAAGCTGAAAGGAAAGTTGTCTCTAGATTTTTCTTGCTTGGGAGTATACGGGTAAATGATGAACTCTTACAAAAAGAAGCCCTCTAAGGCACTAGCTGATGTGACCTCATGTGTCAGACCAAATTAAAGGCCCATAGAGTGAGGGTCAGCTCTGATGTCTGTACAATTTAGAACAGGAAATAGACATCAGATTCTCCTTGTGAAGTCTCATCCAGGTCACCTATAAACCATAACAAAACATCAAATAATAATAGTTGGTAGGTCCTCAATAAAGATTTGTTGAATTGGTCTGAGGATAAGGGAATTAACAAGTCAGTGAAGAGCTGATTTACCTCTTTAACATTGGACAGAATGGAGAAATAACAACTTTAGCAAATCATAAAGTCAAGGCCCAATTAGGCAAAACAGAATGGCCTCTTCTGAAATTCAGGTGTAAAGTGCATTGCAATGATTACATAAAGAATCATGGAGAATTTCAAACAGGGAAGCCTCTTTTATACAGAATTTGTTTCTCTACTTAAATGGTTAGCTTTGACTGTATAGTGTTGACTACAAACCACATGTTAAGAACAGATAGTATTATTAAACATCTATGTATGTATATATTTGGGAACTCAAAATGGAAAGAATCAGTTATCTGTGATGTCCTGAAGTAGCACTGATACATAGAAAAACATCATGAGAAATAGATCCACAAATCTAAAGTTGTGATACAGAGAGAATGCATTTTATTACTTCATTCAACCAATAAGGAAAATTACATTTTATTCAATATGGGCTACTATTTTTTGAGATCATCAGAAAATAAAATTGCTACTTTTTGTTATGTATTTACTCACAGTAATATAAATATAAGTCAAATGCATTATGAACATCATTTTTTAAGTGAGAAAAGTACTTTTTGCACCTGGTATAACAAGATGTTAGGACTTTGCTTTGCAACAGTAAAATAAAAAAAAAGATTTTGTAAAATTCTGAGTTAGACTATCAATGGTCTCTTCTCAGGAGTTAGAAAGAAAAAATTATACACTGTGAAAGAAGAGAAAATTTATTTCTCCATGGTTGGTCAAGCCTAGAATTCTCTACAGAGAGAATCTTTCTAGGGGAAAAAAAAGTATTTTTATGAGCTGGAGGCAATGGAGAAGGAAGCAGAGCAGCAAACAAAACAAATGACAAATGCATTTTGAGTTGGTGGTTCTAGCAGGCTGGTACTTAGTGTGATTCCCTATTCTGTCTCCAGCAATACATAAAGCTGGGTCAGTCTTTCAGCACTTGACTCGGGCTTCTGACTGCACTAGACCTGATGTTACAAACCAGATGCACCAAATTTATACTGTGTTTTCTATAGAGTGAGCTGAAGCGATTTGGTTCCAAGTGCCATTTTTCATATGCTTAATTATTTTGACATTATTTTCAGAACTTTATGTTCATTTCCCTTTAGAACCATAGCACTCTCACTGCAGCATAAGCATAGCATTTAAACTAGGTTTCCAATTAGTCTGCATCTTTATGAATAACTTGTCTTGCTCTGCCTAAATTATTCAGCTTAGAGTTGTTTCTGAAATCATGGATTATTTTTAAATTAATTGCATAATAGTGCCAAGCACAGGGCCTAGCATATGGCAACAATTAATAAATGTTTGTTGAATAGATAAATGAGTTTCACTTCAGTCATGGATTTTGGCCTACCTTTTCACAATGTTAACCAAATAAACTGCATTGTATTGGAATGTGAAGCCACCTACATTAATACTGGTATTTGCTTCATAAAACTTGCTTTGATTCATGGTTTAAGGATTTGAATTGGGAGTAAGAAGAAATTGTTATCTAGATCTTCACTTACTGGTATGATGGTTATTTTTACTTGTCAACGTCACTGGGCCATGGGGTCCCCAAATTAAATATTATCTCTGGATGTGTCTTAGAAAGATGTTTCCAGATGAGATTAGCATTTGGATCAATGAACTGAGCAAAATAAATTGACCTCCCCAGTGTGGGTGGGCACCATCCAATCAATCCATGGAGGATCTGAACAGATATAAAGGTGGAGGAAAGAGGAATTCACCACCCCCTCATTTTTTTTCCTCCCTCAATGGTTAAGCTGGGACATTTAATCTCATTTACTCCTGCCCTCAGACTGGGTTTTATACCATTGGCTCCACTGGATATCATACTTTCAGAATCAGACTGACTTATACAACTGGCTTTCCTGGGCCCCCACTTTCAGAAAACATATTGTGGAAATTCTCAGCCTCCATAATTGTGTGGGCCAGTTCCTACTGGTTGCGCTTCTCAGGAGAATCGTGACCAATACAGCTAACAACTGTTTATTTTACTCCCTTCTGAACAGGAGAAGACCTGGGCTTAAAGTTATACAACTTGGGAGTAAATATTGGCTTCTAGCATTGCTGTGTTACAATAACAAGAATTCTGTTATCTTTGAAATTGTAATAATGCCTACCAAACACTGTTGTTTCAAGATTTTAGGAGATCACACACACCCACACACACCCGCACACCCACACACATAGCAGTTATCTGTTGCTGTATATGAAAACACCCAACACTTAGTGACTTACTCATTTTTGCTCGCAAGTTTATGGAACAGCTGGGCAGTTCTGCCGATCTGGACCAGGCTTGACTGATGGCAGCTAGGCTTTTTTCCATGGTCTTTGCCTGGTTGTTGGCTTACTCACGTGCCTCACAGTTGGCTGGCTGCCAGCTACAGTGATGGGGTTAATAGGGTTATGTGTTTCTATCTGTCTTTCTACTTATCTCATAGTATGGCAGAGTTCAAGACAGAGAACAAATAAATGTCCCCAGTTCTCTTCAAAACTCTGAACTGACATCATGTTGTTTCTGCCATGTTCTATTGGTAAAAGCAAGTCACAAGGGCAGCCAAGATTTGCAGAATGGGAAAACAGACTCTAACTCTTATCCGGAAGAACTGCAAAGTCATGAGGATGAAGGGAGCAGTAGAAAAATTGCACTCATTTTGCAATCTACCATAACAAAATTGTTACTATATGCATACGTACAATAAATCAGATTTTTTGTTATTATTGTCTGCAGCCTCTCTCCTTCCTTATTATACTTTTTCTTTCACTCTCTCCTTCATTTTATGTTTGCAATTTCATGGTTCTAACAAAAGAGGATGCTCAGTATTGATTAACGAAATGACTCTAGTTATTTCCTGTCAGTCCCCCAACCTATATGTATATCAAGAAGTAATCGCAAGGGATTGCTCTTGCAAATTTCTTGAATCTTGCAGTTTCTGAATCTTTCAGTATCCTACTGCAACCAAGGAAGGTATAGTAGCATCATGGTTAAAGAGACAGTCTCTAGACTATTTTGTTTTGAATTATAACTCTATCAATTTGGAACTATGTGACTTTGTGCTAGGAGGTTTATCACTTTGGTACCTCAGTTTTCTTGTCCGTGAAATGGAGTTAGTGAGGTACTAAAAAGATTAAATGAGATTGTACACTATATATACATATATATGCCTAGTCTATAGTATGTGTGTGCACATATGTGTCTTTTATATTTAAGTAATTAATTTGTTTCAGTGAGACATAAAATCATAAGAATTCTGGCCTCTCCGGTGATTAGCAGATAACAAGGCAAAGCTATTGCAGGGTGACTGATGAGGCTCCCTTATTATCTCATGCTGCCTCTACCCCCTAATCTCTGACTATGTACTGCATGTTATTGACTTTGGAGTTAAACTCAAATAGACAAAATCCAGGCAAGTTAAATCTACATGTTATTTTAAAGAAAAGTTTAGACATATGAGAGGCATTTGGGAGGCTGAGGAGGGTAGATCACCTGAGGTCAGGAATTCGAGACCAGCCCGGCCAACATGGTGAAATCTGGTCTCTACCAAAAATACAAAAATTTGCTGGACATGGTGCTCGGTGCCTGTAGACAGAAGAACTGCTTGGACTACCTAAGAAAGAATTGGGACTATGGAGATTTCAGTTTTAAAACAGAAAGAAAAGATAATTTGTATAAAAAAATACTCACTCTAACTCACTCTAAACAAAATTACACTTATATTTTTGCCAACATTTTATGTATGCGGTACTCCTTGCTATTGTTAAACAAAGAACAATAAACAAAACCTAACCATGATTCCTCACCTGCCATATATTTTTACCTGCTACTACACTTCTGAGAAAAAGCATATGGCAAAGTCAGACCTCATGACTAAATACCCTTCAGAGGCACATAACTACATTTAAAGACATTTCTAAGAAAGAAAGAAGGAAGGAAGAGAAGCAGGGAGCAAGAGAGGAAGGACAGGAGAAAGGGAAGAAGAAAACAAAAAATCAGGAACAGAAATCGTACCTCCATGTATTCGGCAAAATTTGAATTCTGCCAGACTCATCCTTGTATTAGTAGTATGTTAACAACTAACTGATCTAATGCTGTTTATGGTCAAGTCACCTTTTCCTCTCACTTTGCATCTTGGACAAATACTAGCCTATTCGCAAGTAACTCAATGATTAGCAATTCCAAGAGAGCCCTGTGACCCTGTTTTCAGATCGCTTTTGAAGAGTAGCTGATAAAAATAGTAGAAATAATAACTATCATTTCCTAAAGGACTTCTTTATATGCATGACACTATTCTAGGCATGTTACTTATATCATCCTCTTTCCTAACAACTGTCTGACAAAGTAGATATTATTCCTACTTTTCATATAGGAAAGGTTCAAGTTGGCAGCTGTTAAGAGGAGGATCTAGGATTCAAATATAGATCCCTCTCATTCCAGACCTTGTGCTTTCAGTGTGAAAATAACTTGAACACTGACATTGTATTTCTCTGTAGACTTTTTTTGTTGCTGTTAAAATACACTTTGTTGATGTTAAATACATTCATTCTTTCTCCTATCCAGAACATTCAGTCACGTTTGTTGTCCTCTTTAACTCTCTCCACATTCTCTGCACCACTCTTTTAATAACTGAACCCTGATTGAACATAGCACTCTATCTACCCTATAATAAATAAAGAGTAGATAACCTTATGTTTCCAACATGAAATGTTCTTTCAATATTCCTCCATTTACAATAGCAATCCCACCTCCCAAACCCCCATTAGCACAACCTTAATTAACGTCTACTTAAAGCAATAAAGCAAGGTCCATGAAATAGATATTGAGCTATTGTTAATAGCTCACAATTGGGTACTCACCTAATTAGAACAAATACTAAAATATATAATCTAGTTCCCTTATTTCTTTGCTGGAAAAATCAATGAAAAGTACATTTTAAAAGTAAGATAAATTTGTATTCTTCCTGATGTTCTAACTATATTAATGCCAGATCTAAGACTATTAATTAAGAGTGAAAAAATGTATTTTTCTAAAAGTTTAATAATCCCTGATAACACCCCATTTGTCCACATTATTTGAAGTACATTGAAAAAAATAAGATCTTATTATCCCAGTTTCTAGGTTCCATTTTTTAATTTTCATCCAAATACCGTATATAATAATGGATTTTGACTAAAAGTTATTTAGAAAATCATAAGTATATGCTTTTGAGAAAAATTTCACTTTTCAAGAAAATAAAATTGGATAATACAAAAAATCAAGAGGTTAGACACCAAAGGCAAAATGGCACTGCTCTGCCACACCGCTCAAATGCAGCATAAAATATGTTTTCAATATAACCATGTAAGAAATCACATCCTTATATAATTTTGGAGCTATATATACTCTTTTGGGAATGAATTATCAAACTATAAATGATCTCTTTCTACAGAAAGATGCATTTAAACATACATTTTTAAAATGATTAGGGAAAATCACTACTTGTGCCAAGCAAAGAACTCCTAGTTTTGACTAAGGTAAAAGTCATTGATACATTAAGATGCTGATAATCCCATTAGAAAGTTCTTAAGTTTTAAAATAGAAGGTTACATCTAGTTTACTGATTAGCTAAGTGGGAAATATAAAGGCATAATGCAAGTCTTTGGCAGTGGGTGTGAAGTGTTTTGTTTCATTCAGAGTAGTCTTGAACTCTACTCTGTTAAACAGCTTCAAAATGACATGCAGTTGGTTGTTAATAACATTAATTAAATTCTCAGATGAGAGAGTATATCAAGCAATGAGACATCACATAATAGTACAAAAAGCCTAGAAAAAATGGCCTGAAATTAATCAAATGAGATTTAATCTTCAACTGCAAAGGCCAGTATTTGATTAAAAAACAGATCCAATAAAAGTTGAAGTAAAATTAAAAATCAGGTTCAATAAAGAGATATTTTGAACAGTTAATATAAAGTTGATTTGATATTCTGTAATGGAGTTTGAGAAAATGTAAGCTGTTTTTAAAACAGAAATGAACTTGAAGTTCTTATAGTAATCATCATCTAAAAAATTTCAGTGCCTAGCTGACCACATTGGGCAAGTTGAAAAGTTATGTGCATATTTGTGCCTTAACAAAACTTCTATGATCATCAGACACTCATCCAATAGAAGGAGAAGGGGTCTCATGAGGAATCCTTGAAGATAATTGAAAAAAAAAAAAAGAAGTATAGCTGGATGAAAAGAGACCAGCATTTTTTTTTTTTTTTTTTTTTTTTTTTTTTT
>NW_016825567.1:1154918-1213453 GCF_001698545.2 Rhinopithecus bieti | reverse complement strand
TTTTTTTTGACAGAGTCTCGCTCTGTCACCCAGGATGGAGTACAGTGGCATGATCTCAGCTCACTGCATTGCAACCTCCACCTCCTGGGTTCAAGCAATTCTCCTGCCTCAGCCTCCCAAGCAGCTGGGATTACAGGCATGAGACACCATACCCAGCTAATTTTTTTTTTTTTTTTTTTTAGTAGAGATGAGGTTTCACCATGTTGACCAGGCTGGGCTTGAACTCCTGGCCTCAGGTGATCCACCCACCTTAGCCTCCCAACGTGCTGAGATTACAGGCGTGAGCCACCACTCTTGGCCGAGGCCAGACTTACAATGAATTTCAACACATCCTTCAAAGGTACCAGGGCTTTCTAAAGAAATAATAAAAATTAAAATTATGGAAAATAAAATCAAGAGAGCAAAAAGAAGTGGCTTAGATAGAGGAATATAATTTTGATTATGATAAAACAGACTGCTTCTTCATTTGCAGAGTTGGGCATATTATTTGCAAATATTCCAGAGGATTTTATTTTAACCAGGACATTTAAACTACTCTCCACAAAGCAATCTCCATCCTTATTTCTAAAAAGATTTTACTATGTTTTTGGAGAAAATCTATTCACTTCAAAGTGCTTCTTTTGCAATAGTCTTAGAGCTTTCACATTGTTATTCTTTGAAGGACATGCTGAAACTCGAGTTACATAATTACAGCTTTACAAAATAAGTCCTCTATTTTGAGATTCTTAGTGGCGATTTCTTCTTACTAGTATTAGAATAATGGAAACAGAACATAGCTGCAGGTGACGATGTAAAATAGATACCAAACAAGAATGTAATAAGGCGTTTCCATTTTTATCAAATGTGATTATATGCATTATCTCCAGAGCGGATTTATCTTTTTCTGTAAATATAATTCCTGGAAGTGCTTGCTTTACAGGACTATGGAAGTGGGCTCAGTTTGAGTTTCCCTATCATACCTGATTTAAGTGAATCAGGAAACATTGTACATCAAAAACATCTGTAGGATTATGAACAGTGAGCAAAATATAGTTCAACAGCTGCAAATATGCTTAGAATTGTGCTCCCATAAACACTCTAAAGTGTTCAGAATTACCACATTAGAGATATGTTAAAAGTCAGTATTTGTATATGTTCCAAAGTTATCTTTTATTTCATCTCTAGAATTGAAAAAAAATAAGATACATCTAATAAGTAGATTCACCCAATTATTGTGGTTCCTTCAAGGGACTTGTCCTTTTTCTACATCATTAATAAGTTTCTGTGGTATATCAGATGTGGAAACAAAAGCTTTATTCTCTTTCTCCATTGTTATACTACAAATAAATGATTTCATATTCTTAGCTTAATTTTTACTTTAAAAATGTAGACTTCGCTCTACTATATAGAAGTTATAATACTCAGAGTAATCAAAACCTAAAAAATTCCAGTGGATAAATGACCATGTGGGAAACTTGGAATGCTATAAATAGTTTTGTGTCACAACAAAACCTGTGTCACGACTAATTTTACGAGTCAGGTTGGCTGGACCATGGCACCCAAATATTTGGTCAAACATTATTCTAGCTGTTTCTGTGAGAGTGTTTTGAAACGAAAATAACATTTAATTGGAAACCTTTTAAGTAAAGTAGATTGCTTTTTATAGTATGGGTGGGCCCCTACCAATCAGCTGAAGGCCAGAACAGAACAAAAGATTAACCTCTCCATGCAAGACAGAACTCATTGGCACCAGCCTTTCATCTTGAACTACAACATTGCTCTTTCCTGAGTCTCCAGCCTAGCAGGCTACCTGAAGATTTTGGACTTACCAACCTCCACAATCACATGAACCAATTTCTTAAGGTAAATCTCTTTCTCTATATATACATACACATCCTATTAGTTCTATTCCTCTGGAGAACCTTGACTAATAAAAACTGCAGGACCATCAGGCAGTCACCCAATAGAAGGATCAAGAGATCACATGAAGAATCCTATGAGAAGAGGATTATATAAAATATAAATGTCTCTTCAATTTCTGCATAATTTTCAAATATAAATTTACATATAAATCTATTTTATTTTCAGATGAAGTTAGGTCTCCTAGGCATGGGAAAATATAGTTGCTTGTTATAATTCCAGTATTCAATAAACAGCTTTTAAAAGTATATAACCAAAAATTAAATTCGATTTACTAGTTCATTGCACATCATGTTGTCAAACCCCAAATTTGAAAGACTGGGGCATAGAAGCATTTATCCTGTGTATAGCAACAATTATCCAGTCACTTCCTGCCTTTTCAGTTATGTTTGTACATATCTTTGCCACTGGGGACAAATACACTGTCATGTCAGTCTAATGTGGTGGTTATGAGTACCCATTCTGCAGCCATGCTGCTAGAAACGTTAGGTAGCCTCTCAAACCTTCCACTTCCCCATCTTCAGAATGAAAAGGAAAATCTCCACTTCACAGGGTCATTATAAGGATAATGTATGCAATGTTCTTAGCACAACATAGAAATACAATTCTTGCTTTTAGTCTCTTTAAAAGGCAAGGATAGTGTCTTAAAAGGCAAGAATACATTTTCTTCCCATAGATGACCTGGTTTAGTGCTTTTTATATTGTCAATTAGTTGGTAACTTTTGGCAGTAGTTCCCAATTGTTGTGTGTTGGTGATATGCTAGATTGAATTTTTAAAATTCGCTCAAAATTCCTTCAATGTAAGTATCTTCATTTTTGGGTGAGGAAGCTGAGGCTCTGATCACACACCGCTACTTAGCAGTAGAGGCAGCATTTAATTCAGTTCTAAATAAAAACTGTGCTCATTCTGCCTTGCAACTCATTGTCATTGCCTATTAGATTATTGGTAATAGACATTTGTTAGCTCAGAAATCACATGGGAAGTTCCCCTTGATCACGATATTCTGTTCTTTTATTTCCTTTTCATGCTGCTTGACGATCTGGCTTTGTCACACTTTGGGAGCTAGAAGCCTGGCTATTCTGGCTTGTTAGACAGTGGAACAGAATGAAAGGTAAGGTTATGAAAGTGTCTTCCCTGGTGATTCTTTTGAAGGGGAAATCCACTACCCATCCATTGAGCTTAATTTTTAGATTCATCATGCTTAGACAAGATATAAACTCAACATGGACAGCATCTATGTTTCAGTGTCTGTTTCCAGGAAGCTGGAGATGTATTTTGTTTGTTCTGAAGATTCTTTAAGCTCCTTAAGTCTAGGATCTTAGCCAAATAAGGAACTACTAAGAAATTTCTCTAAATCTTTAAAATGTTTTTCATTATAGTTAGTAAATAAACAGTATAGATGGAGAAATGTCTCGATCTATACTGTTAAACCTGTCTTTCAACTTTTCATAGAACACTTTCTTGCAGGCATTTTAGTTACAGCATTGCTACAGATTTTGTGTGAAAGGAAATCTTGAAAACATTATTCTAGTTCTAAATAGCAATTCCAGTGGGCAGTGAATTCCTCTACTATCAAACACCTTTCAAATTCAAGGAAGTAAACCATTTGATTTCTAAGATGTGCCTAACAACGTTATTATTAAATTATCATCATTACATTGTATCTTAACTTAGCAAACTCTGTTATGGAGTCTATAAACATCTTTTGTAACCAAAGAATATGTTTTTCTCCAATACAGAATGTTGTCACCAAGTTAAAAGTGAGATGACCCTATTATCATTGGGGAGATAGAGGATTATAACACTTTCTCATATTCAGAATAACAGCACTATTTTTTTAAACTTAACTTCTTTGGGTAATATTTCTGCCTTTTTGATTTTGTAAAATTATTTTACATTTTTAAGGGAAAGTAATCACGGCATTGCCTCAAGTGTCACCTCAGGTACATCCAAATGGCAAATGAATGTCGTTATAGTGCCCATTAGGGAACTCACTTTGATTAAAGAGGACATCCATGCCCAAGGACAGCTGCTGTCATCAGTTTCCAGGCTGCAGCAACATTCTATCTGTGGCAGGGGATGGAGAAAGGCTTGTCCTATTGCACAAAAACACGGGCTCTCCAGATCTTTGGAGATAAATAGACTTAGCGATGGAAACAGAACATTAAATGGAAAGGCAAGCCAATAAAAACAAAATAACCTGAAGTATATCTGGGTGAATTTAAAATAAGTCCATTTCCCGTTAGGCAATAAGAGAACAGAAGTCGAGGATATTGACTCTTGTGCACTGAAATGGTATCAAACAAGGTGATTTTCCTACTTACATGCTGACTGAGACAAGTCCACTAAGCAAGGGGTTGTCAAAGGCCAGCTCTGTATCCTCTATCCGTTCCTAGTGTTAGAAGGGCTTTATCTCAGAACAAAATAGATTCTGAAACTTAAGTTACATTTTGTTATCACAAGAGACAGTTTATAACAATCAGGGGTACTAAAACATTTGTAATAGTTTTAAAGAGGAAATGAGAAGAAAATAGTCTTATCAGTGAGATCCAAAATCAACTCCAAAGCAAGGACTTATGAATATAAATTTTAGTTTAGCATTTAAAAAATTTGAAATTGGCCTATTTTATATCTCATTGTTTTCTAATTAAAAGGCATGAAATTCATTATCTATTATGAACAGAATCACTCCATTAATTCAATATTCTAGTGAAATCTTAACATGTCTAATTGGCAGGAAATGTAAAGTTCAAAATTTGTGGAGGTGACAGCGTGCTAGGGATATAAAATAGCTCTCTCCCTAGATTTGTTTCAGTTTCTCCAGAAAGCCAGGCTAGCCTTCTTTTAATTGAACTGAAGAGGGAGGGAAAGAGAGGATGTCAGACCAATCCCAATGATAAGTGTCACATCCAATTGCCACCCTTACCAGAGGGAATAAAATTAGGTTAAGGGGACAGGTTGTGTATTTTTAAAAATTACCTGCCATGCATTTTTCCCCAAATGTCAGGTAGCAGCCTCTATTAGAGGTATACCATTAATCAAACTAATGAGAACTATGGATGTAACCATCCCTTAACAAAGACATAATGCCTCAATGGGGAAAAGAATAGAATGGAAGAATTTTATGGAGTGGGCCTTCTTTCATAAACATTTGTGTTTGAATCACACCACGGTGGCCAAATCAGGACCTCCTGATCCTTACAACAGTTTAATGTTCCCTAACAGAGAGGGTCATAACACTGAATCAAAATCAGTTTTACTTACAGTTTAGGGGAAAAAATAACATTTGATTTGCCACAGTAAGGCATTTCAAAGCCATTCTTAATGACCTAAATCTTACTGGTGATCCTTCAGGTTTTGAAGAAGCTGCTAAAGAGACAGGAAGTATTTGTAGGAAACTACGATCCTGCCAACAGTGTTAACATGGAAGCTGTCCTTGACCCATTTGCACATGTTGAAACCACTCAGAGTTCTCCTGCCTTATTGTTCAATCTAGACTAGCAGGTATGGCTAAAATCAGGATACTACGCTTCAGGCTTCATAAGAAATAAGTTTCTCACCAGCCCTTTCAAACAGCTCAGGGTGACTTCAGTAGAAGAGAGAAGTCAGATCACTAATACATGGTGACTGGCCTTGGCCCAACCCTTGGACAGAGATTGTCTTGTCTTCGTAGACATCCTGGTGGACATCCTTAAACAGACAGGACTGCCCAGGGGGACTATCCAGGATATAGTCAAGAAAGTGCCTTCTACAGGAGTTCAGATTTGCAGACAGAAATTATTTCAGGTTTTGAACACATATATTAAAATATTTTCTTAGTATGAGTTAATCCGAGGTCAAGCCAAATAGAGGTTTAATGTTAGGTTTAATGTTAGGTTTAATGTTAGGAATAATAGACAATGATTCTTTTTCAAACTAATCAGAAATTGTTCTTCATAAATAATGACTTACATCATTTTAATTGCACAGTATGCAGTCACAAGGAAACATTTCCTGTGTTAATTTCTACATAATGCTCAGAAAGTATAGATTAATTTTGTCTTTATTTTGATAATTAACTATAGAATTCTATATATCTACATAGAATATATTTCATGAATAAGTGCATAAATATGAAGGCATAAATAGTAATCAATATGTGCATAAATAAGAAGGCATAAATCACAATAAATTTAGTAAGTAATTAAAATTATTATTATATCTAAAAAATCATATCTTGAGATGGGTAGGAGAAGGTAAGAAAAAAGAAACAAAGCTCCACATAATGGACTCCATGAAGACTTTTTTCTCAGGGGAAATCAGGCTGCCCCAATTTCTTCACCAAGTATCACCAAAATTAAGTAATACTAATGAAACTAAGTACTTAGAAATAGTATTTATTGAGCACTGACTATCATGCTTTATTCTAAACATTTAACATTCAGCTCAATTTTCACAACAACCCTACAAAGAGGCAATCTTCTTACCTCCACGTCTAAGAAAATGAGAAAACTAAGGTAGAAAGAGTAAGTTGATTCAATTCACAGAGCAAAAAGGACAATAGAATCAGATCTATCTATCTGTCATCTATCTAGCTATCTATCTACTTATTTATTTTGAGATGGGTTCTTGCTGTGTCACTCATGCTGAAGTGCAATGGCACAATCACAGCTCACTGCAGCCTCAAACTCCTGGGCTCAGGGGATCCTCCCATGTCAGTCTTTCACGTAGCTGAGATTACAAGTGCATGCCATGGCACCTGGCTTTCTTTTTCCTTTTTTAGAGATGGGGGTCTCACTATGATGTCCATGCTGGTCTCAAACTCCTAGGCTTAAGCTATTTTCCCACCACGGGCTTCCAAAGCCCTAGTATAACAGGCATGGGCCACCACCCCCAGCCAAGACCCAGATTTAAATCATATGGTCTAACCCCAGGGCCTCTGTTAGTCTCTCTCCTGTCAACCTGCAAGCCAGAAATGTTATTTTTCTCTTCCTTTCTCTAGGGCTGCCCTCTGAAGTTGAGCTGAATGGAAAGCAAGTTTCCACCCCAACCTAATCAAAATTCTGGTCATAGAGGTGTTTAAATCTTATTCCTTTTATAATACCAAGTACCTAGGAGTCCTATCAGCCACACCTATCTAACTCAACAAGGGGTCTTAACTACTTGTATGATTGTCTCCTTTGTTCTTCAGCACTACAAATACACACACACACACACACAGAGACACAAACACACACACACATGCAGGTTATGGAAGTTAAAAGATTGCTGACATATTTTCTAGGAATTGTTTTCCCGGAGGGAAAAAAAAAAAAAAAATGTGAGTAAATAGTAAAGCTGACTCTCTCATCCTCAGGTTTCACTGCATCCCAAACCCCTGAAGAACCCAGAAATTCCACATATATTACTTTCTAGCTGTTCTCTCCTTTCTTTACCACCCTATATATCGTCCTAGTCCATTCAGGCTGCTATAACAAAATGCCTTAAAATGGGTAACTTAGAAATTTATCACAATTCTGGAGCCTGGGAAGTGCAAGATCAAAGTGACAGCAGATTCTGTGCCCAGTGAGGGCCTGTTCCTCATAGACAGCGCCTTCTTGCTGCATCTTCACAGTGTGGAAGAGGCAAACAAGCTCCCTTGTGTCTCATTGATAAAGGGGCTAATCTAAACCATGAGGGCTCTACCCTCATGACCTAACAACCTCCTAAAAGACCCATCTCTTGATGCCATTACATTTGGTATTAGGTTTCAACTCATGAATTTGCTAGGGACACAAACTTTCAGATTATAGCACATATTTAAACATTCAAGCATTGAAATGTTTTCTTTTCCCACAGTACTTACTCTCCAAAATGAATTCTTCTCTTTCCTTCCACATTACTACTCTCTACACCACTCCAATCAAATCTCCCCATCTCCCAGTATAGACCATTTGACTCAAATCGGCTTTGGATATCAAGTCAGAAGCACTGAAGTCAAGAATATTTTACTATACTGGGGAATAACATCTCATTTCATCCCCTCTGGTGTGTTGAGATGAACTGTTAGGACTGTTTATTGATATTTATTTAATGACAAATAGAAATTGCATATATTTACAGTGTACAACATAGTGTTTTGAAATGCAGGCACACCTCATTTTATTGCCTTCCTTTCATTGCACTTTACAGATAATGCATTTGCTACAAATTGAAGGTTTATGGCAATACGGTGTCCAGTGAGTCTATCAGCACCTTTTCCAACAGCATGAGCTTATTTCACATCTCTGTGTCCCATTTTGGTAGTTCTCATAATGTTTTAAACATTTTCATAATTATTATACATGTTATGGTGATTTGTAATCAGTGATCTTTGAAGTTACTCTTGTAATTGTTTTAATTGTTTTGGGGCACCAAAAGCAGTGCCCATGTAGGATGGCAAGCTTAATCAATGAATGTTGTGTATGTTCTGACTGCTTCACTGACTAACCATTCCCAAATCTCTCTCCTCCTCAGGACTTCCTATTTCTTGAGACACAAAAATATTGAAATTAGTCCACTTAATACCCTACACTGACCTCTGAGTATTCAAGTAAAAGGAAGAATCACATGCTTTAATCAGAAACTAGATTGATTGAATCAGATTAAATCACTTGAAATTAGAAACTAGAAATGATTGAGGTTAGGGAGGAAGACATGTGTAAAGCCAAGATAGGCTGAAAGCTAGGCCTCTTGCACCAAAGAATTAATCAAGTTGTAAATGCCAAGGAAACATTCTTGAAGAAAATTACAAGTGCTACTGAAATGAATACACAAATGATAAGAAAGCAAAACAGGCTTATTGCTGATATGGAGAAATTTTAGTGGTCTGGATAGATCAAATAGCCACAACAGTCCCTTAAGTCAAAGCCTAATCCACAGAAAGGCCCTAACCCTTATTAACTCTATGAATGCTGAGAAAGGTGAGGAAGCTACAGAGAAAAAGTTGGAAGCTAATAGAGGTTGGTTCAAGAGGTTGGTTCAAGAAGCTGTTTCCATAACATAAAATTGCAAGGTACGACAGCAAGTGCTAATGTAGAAGCTGCAGCAAATTATCCAGATGAACTAAATAACATCGTTGATGGAGATGGCTACATCAAAAACCAGATATTAAACGTAGATGAAATAGCCTTATATTGGAAGATGTCATCTAGGATATTCATAGCCAGAGAGGTCAAAACCTGGCTTCTGTGCTTCAAAGGAGAAGCTGACTCTCTTGTCAGGGTCCAATGCAGCTGGTGACTTTATGTTAAAGACAATGCCCATTTACCATTCTGAAAATCCGAGGGCCCTTAAGAATTATGTTAAATCTACACCACCTATGCTCCATAAAGGAAACGACAAAGCCTGGATGACAGCACATCTGTTTACAGTATGGTTTACTAAGTATTTAAGCCCACTGTTGAAGCCTACTGTTCAGAAATAAAATTATTTTAAAAATATTACTGCTCTTTAACAGTGTACCTGGTCACTTAAGTGCTTTGATGGACATACACAAGGAGATTAATGTTGCTTTCAGGCCTACTAACAAAACATCCTTTCTGTAGCCCATGAATCACGATGTAATTTCAACTTTCAAGACTTATTATTTAAGAAATACATTTAATGGCCGGGCACGGTGACTCACACCTGTAACCCCAGCACTTTGGGAGGCTGAGGCGGGTGGATCATGTGGTTAGAAGTTTCAGACTAGCCTGACCAACATGGTGAAACCCTGTCTCTACTAAAAATACAAAAATTATTTGTATTACAGGTGTGGTGGCGCACACCTGTAATCCTAGCTAGTCAGGTGGCTGAGGCAGGAGAATTGCTTGAATCTGGGAGGTGGAGGTTGCAGTGAGCCGAGATCGTGCCACAGCACACCAGCCTGAGTGACAGAGTGAGACTCTGTCTAAAAAAAAAAAAAAAAAAAAAAAAAATTCATAATGCTATAGCTGCCATAGACAGTGATTTCTCTGATGGATCTGGGTAAAGGAAATTGAATACCTTCTGGAAAATATTCACCAATTTAGATATCATTAAGGGCATTCGTGATTCATGAAAGAAGGTCAAAACATCAACATTAACCAGAGTTTGGAAGAAGTTGATTCCCCCTCATGGATGACTTTGAGGAGTTCAAGACTTCAGTGGAGAAAGTAACTGCAATGTGGTGCTAATTGTAAAAGTACTGGAATTCGAAGATGTGATTGAATTGCTGTAATCTCATGATAAACCTGAAAGATGAGTTTACTCTTATGGATGAATAAAGAAAATGGTTTCTTGAGATGGAATCTACTCCTGGTGTAGATCTTGAGAACACTGTTGAAATCACAGTAAATAATTTAGAGTATTATACACTTATTTGCTAAAATGGTACCAGAATTTGGAATTAACTCTAATTCTAAAACAATTTATATTGGCAAAATGCTATCAAATAGTATTGAATACTATAGAGAAATATGTTGTGAAAGGAGGAAGAGTCAATCTATGTGGCAAACTTCCTTGTTTTATTTTAAGAAATTACCACAGCCACCTCAACCTTCAGCAACCACCCCCCAACAACATGGAGGCAAGATCCTCCACCAGCAAAACGGTTGCAACCTGATGAAAGCTCAGATGATTCTTAACATTCTTAGCAATATAGTATTTTTAAATTAAGGTGTGTACCTTTTTTAAGATACAATGGTACTACACACTTATATGCTATAATATAGTATAAATATAACTTTTATATGCCCTGGTAAACCCACAAAAATGTGCCACCAATTTATTGCAATATTTACTTTATTGCAGTGGTCTGGAACCAAACTGGCAATATCTCCCAAATATGCCTGTATGTATACTTTGTGGAATGTCTAAATAAACTAACTGACATATCTACTACTTACATACCATTTGTGTGTGTGTGATAAGAACATTTAAAATCTACTCTCTCTCTCTTTTTCTTTTCTTTTTTTTTTTTTTTTTTTTTTTTTTTGAGATGGGTTTTTGCTCTGTCACCCAGACTGGAGTGCAGTGGTTTGATTTTGACTCACTGCAACCTCGACCTTCTGGGCTCAAGCAATCCTCCCACCTCAGCCTCCTGAGTAGCTGGGACTACAGGCATGAGCCACCATGCCTGGCAAATTTTTATATTTTTGTTAGAGATGGTGTTTTGCTATGTTTCCCAGGCTGGTCCTGAGCTCCTGGGCTCAAGCAATTCTCCTTCCTCAGCCTCCCAAAGTGCTTGGATTATAGCATGAGCCACCATGCCCAGCCAAATCTACTGTCTTATCAAGAAAATTTCTTAATTGTAGGGCAAAATAAACTCCTACACAGCCCTTTTGGAACATTTTATGCTATACAAATTAGAATTTCTGCTAAGTTCATAAGCGTGTATCAGTGTCTGTATGTTATTCATTTATCTCATTTATTTTGGGCAGAATGATGAGAAATAATTTCTACATACTTTTGCTTTTATTTTGTAATGCTTTTGTTTTCTTTTAACTTGGGAGGAGCAGTTCAGTGGAAAAGATTTGGCATTACATCATTCAGATGCTCCAATATTTAAGCAATAAAGTGTCTAGAGAATACAATCTTATTTATTATTTTGAGGTGCCATTATCTATAAAGACTCCAACACTGGTTTTTGGAAATTTCCTCAGTAAAATATGCTTAAAAATAATCCCAATCCTGAAGCACTCAAGGCAGATACTTTTTTTGTGCACTAAGAATATAGTTTACAGTCACTTCTGATTCAGGATTTAGAAAAGGGTAGTCTCATGGACCATGTGCCATCAGACTACCTGTATTTATCAAAATCATTCACCTCTGATGGTTTCAAGATGAGCATCTGTTTCCTGTGGGCCTTTGAAAGTGCTGAGTCGGGCTCTTTGAGTAGAGATGGAGTTTTCCTAACAGATAGCTTTGGCTATCTACATGACAGCAAAGGAACATTTTGGCAGGAAACCACACAACACAGCAGAATACCCTGGTTTGAACAAAATGTTTTTATGCAATGTGTTACCAGGGGAATTGCTTTGCATGTTGATATTATCGCCCACATAAATGATCCCTGATTTATTTCCTAACCAGATGATATTTTTTCTTCCTGATATTTTACAAATACATCCTAGGCCTACTTTCTAAATAATTTAATAAACAGTTTTGATGCCTTATACTGAACCAAGATTTTGAGCACTGCCAGCAGGAGGTGTGCTAAAATGCAAATTTTATTTTAAAACTTATTTTATTTTTTAAATTATTTTTACTATAGTTATGCAAAGCACACTCGTATTAGGAAATAAATAACACATTTTAATTCATGTATTTATAATTTCATTCAACACAATTTTATAAGCTCCAACTATGCACAGGGATCTTCACAATGAGCAGCACATCGATCTTGCTTAGTAAAAGAGATTTTAATGCAAGGTTAGACAAGAGAAATATGGGTAATATACCACAGTAGCTGACTGGAGGAAGAGATTATGTCTCATGAAGAGGGGCAAGAGAATAGTTATTGAAACTGTAGCATTTGAGTTGGATTTTAAAGTAAATTCTATTTACATCTTTGTTTGCTCATTAAAAAGTTATGTAGTTATAGTAAACAGTTTTATAAGATAGCAGACTCTGTATTTAAACTGTGGATTTATACTCTTAAGTTTACTGATTAATTAAGTTTTCTGAGTTTAGACAACTCATGTAATTCACTTCCCTTACTTGTAACATTAAGGTAAAAATAGTTCCTTTTACACAAGGTTCTTGGGAAGATATATACCCTGCTACACATGTATTCAGGAAATAGGATAGCAAAGTATAAAAGGCATAGACTTTGGAATCAGAAAATGCTCTATTTGAATTATAAAGCTGTCCTTTACCATGTAGCTACTGACAAACATTTAAACTTTTTCATCTTTTAGGCGAATATAATAATTCTTACTTCCATAAATTGTTGCAAGGAGTAAATACTAGGTATATGTGCCCTTAAAAAAACAGGCACAAAGTCAATGCTAGATAATAAGAGATTATACTGGAGACAGACAATGGGCCTACATGTCACAGGACCTTGAAATCCAGGTAACGTAAAATGGTCTAACTCTATAGACCAGAGTTCACAAGCTGGCAGCTTGCTTTTCTTATTCTGTCAGAACTGTGTGAGAACAGCAGATACAAATATATTTTATTTGGCCCATACAGTATCTTAAAAAATAGAAAATTTAGTATATTTTTTTATCAAACATTAAAAAAAACCCATATTTCAATATGAAAAATATGAAAACAATCAGCTATACCTAAGTACCTTGTAAGCCTTATCCGGAGCCTATGCATGCCACAATCTCTAGCACTCCTGATTGTCTTATTCTATTCACTTTACTTATTTTGTTACTGACCTGGCCTTTTTAGGAACTTCAGTGTGCAACATTTCCAGACAATAGACCACAACTGTTTTGCTTTGTTTTGTTTTAACAGAGAATGGTTTGTACAGATACTTTCAGGAGTATTACACCTTTGCAGTTTGCAGATTTCAATTAAAAAAAGACAAGATTGGAGGCAAGTGAAGGTTCTCAGTAATATAGATGAGGGGTAAGTAGGTTTGAAGTTAATGCAGAAATGGCCAGGAAAAAAAAGCTGATATGAAAGTTATTCCAAAGGAATAATCAGAAGGAATCTGCTAACTGACCAGAAAGCAAAATGGACAAAGAGGACAAAAAAAAAAAAAAAAAAGAAAGAAAGAAAGAAAGAAAGACTGGTATATCTAAAGAATGGAAAATGCACATAATAGAAACAGGACAGACCAAAATATGTCTGGAGATCACAGAGATTTAAATGTGTAGTATACCGAATTTGGATATTTCAAGTTAAAGAAATTCATAGTCATGAATCATAGGAAAAATCCATGTTGACCCTCAGAAATATTTGCAGATTCTAATCAGTGACAATAAACTGTGAATTTTCAGGGAAAGGATTGGAATGTTATATTAATATATCTATTTGTATAATTTCAGAGCTTGGTAAAGAGTATGTCCTCAGTAAGTGTTCCTTGAATTAAATTACAGGGAATATGCATAAGTTTTTATCAATCTTGAGAATGTTGGTATATTTTTATAGATGCTACTCATAATTTGTTATAACTAAAAGGTAATAATTTGCCATTTTCAAATGTACAGCATAAGAAATTTTCAGATACAACTGTGCTCTTGTTAATTATTCCATGTAAAGAGATGATATATAGGATTTAATGTGACATTGCTTAATAATTAGGTGATTTATAAGCTATGTTTAGAAGTTCATTAAAATATATATGTTAGTGTTGACATTTTACGAAGACAATTGTGTCCAGTATAATGGAGCAGAATTCTTGCAAATCACGCCTTTGTCTTGAAAAATGCCATGAGCTATATAGCACACTAAGGATTTGCTTCATTCAGAGTAGTTAAAAAAGGCAGAAATTAGAGACTCTCATTAGAGAAAATTGAGGCTAACTGGATGTATATTGATTCTCTTTAATTCATCCTTCTATGACTATGAATTTGCAGGCTTTCTGTCCTCAATAGACAGATCCAGAAAGGGTCAAGAGACAGTGGAAGGAAGCAGCCATAAGTTTTTGTTATAAAATTTCTGATATTTATTTACAAAATTTTCAAAAGTTGTTTGTGCTGTTATTTGGGCAGGATTACATTTATAAAGCAGTTCTCACTTTGGTTATTAGCATTGCTCGACGTCTGTTTTAATATGAATGTGTTTAGTTCAGAGCAAAACGGATCAACTATGAAATGTGCAAAACAAATTTTAGGCTTGAGTTGAAACTGGTCGTTTTCAGCCCTCAGCACAAAGAGCAGAATAATTTCCAGGTGAGATGTTGTTGATTCTATATTCTTGTTTGTTGAGGATTTGATTTTTATTAAGCATGTTTCATTTAAAAAGTTAATCTAATGTCATGTATCTTTACTTTTACACATTTTGTTTGTTTTGCTTTGCCCTATACCTTGCCAACCAGGCAAACTCCTACTCATCCATTAGAACCTGTCTCAGGTCCTATGTTCTCTTTGAAACTTTCCTTAAATCCTCTTCCATCAAAATATTTTGGGTACCTTTCACATACTTCTATTTCTACATTTAGAACACTAACTGTAAATTACTTCCCCTGTGAGCTCTCAAATTACTTTCCCTAACTGTGTGCTCTTATACTTCGGGCCCAATTACATTAATCTCTATATATTCCCAGAATCTAGTACAGTGGCTAAAATACAGTAGGTCCTCAATAAATAAATTTTAAGTAAATTAGTGAATAAATAAAATATATTTTGCACCCCACATCTAATATAGTACCTGATATTTAGAAGAGATTAAAAAAAAATAAACAGATGAACTCAATACTGTAAATCAATTGGCCAGCCAAAAGGTGATGATAATTATAACTGTATTAGTGCACTCTGATGCTGCTATGAAGAATATTTGCGACTGGGTGATTTATAAAGAAAAGGGGTTGAATTGACCCACAGTTCCGCACTGCTGGGGGGGCAGCCTCAGAAAACTTACAATCACAGAAGGCAAAGGAGAAGCATACACCTTCTTCACAAGGCAGCAGGACAGACAGAGAATCACTGCTGAGCAAAGGGGGAAAAGTCCCTTATAAAATCATTAGATTGTGCGAGATCTCACTCACTATCACGAGAACACCATGGAGGTAACCGCCCCCATGATTCAATTACCTTCCACCAGGTCCTTCCCAGGACACATGGGGATTATGGGAACTAGAATTCAAGATGAGATTTGGGTGAGGACACAGCCAAACCGTATCAATAATCTTAGGTATCAAAACAATGTCCATCCATACCAAGACTCAAGCAATTGTGGGACATTCTGTAACAGCACAAGGTCAACTACATAAGTCTCTGAGTTCACCTTTTTGTTGACCTGTGAGTTTTGATGCTTGAATTTAAGATCCTCTACACTTCTTATCCTTAAATACTCCCCAGTGAGTATAAAGTTTAGGCATGTAGAAGTTCTATAAATCACTTTCATTGCCCAAAGTCCCTCTAGAAAAATCTAACTCTGTTGTATATTTCCCCATAAGCAGTCTGTCAGGTCAAACTGCAACCCGTTTTATTTTCTTTCAATAAACTCAAATCCCTGACCTGCCAAGTTCCTTGTAAGGAAATGTGGCAATTAGAAAGCAAACAACTTTTATTCAATCGATATGCATTTGCTGACAAATAACTTTGTATAATCTATGGTTTTCCCTGATAAACCATGAGGAAACTTTTTTTTTTTTTCACCAGTGAGGTTATTTGGAAAACCCTTAACAATTTTTTTCTTACAAAACGGAATAAATGAATCTGAAGTCTCCCGTCGTCCTAGGAGAAAAGCAGTTGATTTATGAAGTGGAAATAGGCAACTCAACTCTGGAGGAGGCTGCCATAGCCATTTAACCTCTAGAAGAAAAATAGGAATGTATATAAGACATGCATATTGGCATTTGGAAGATGTTGAAAATTAATTGAAAAGAGGTTTCATATCGAGACCTGGAAAGTATTGAGAACAATAAGCTTATTATTTTGATTATGCTTAATTATTTTTTATGGTACAGTAACCATAGCTTTGAATTATGCATTCTTAACAGTCTTAAAATTAATAATGTTCTGTTGAATTTGCATTACACTTTTTTTAAGGTACTCAGAGCATTTTAGAGGATATTTATGTCACCATGAAAAAAATCATTGTTTTAATAGATGATTTGGGTGGCAATAAGGTAAAATTATTTCTATTAGGAAAGGTTGAATTTAGAAAAAAATATATTATCAGCACCTTATGTTGGAATTTGTTAGAAATTTCAGACTTAAATATATAATTACAGACTGTGATTCTAGTAAGCATACAAATAATTGCATCCTAATCTACAGCCGTACCACACCACTCCTCTGCCTGCCTTCAAAAATGCCTTCTTACAGTTCTGTGTCTCAGCATGCTTTATTTGCTATGTAGACTTCACTTCTTAATCTCACTCCCATGAGCCCTTCTGACTGAGATCAAGAATGGGGCAGGAAAAAATGTAGATATTTATTAAGGGTCTATGTTCAAAATATGGAGGCCAAAATAATTAGTGAAAAATAGTGTCTATTTTCAAGGAGTAGATGGTCTACTGAGAAGACAGTCATCTACCCAAATAAGGGCCCTACCAGTCGATAGATACATAAGGAAACACAAGTTTATAAGGAGGCATCTGTACAGAATTGATATATTATGAGAGGCAGACTCTGCTTGAGAAGGTGCCATAAAGGAAACCTTCATGAAAGAGTGAGTTATCCTATGAGTAAGCACATGATGGCAGATGGAAGTGTTATACCATTTACTTATTTATCCATTAATTTCATCCATTTTATTTATTCATTTATTTGACAAACATGTTCTCTATTGTATGTCAGACACAGTGACTAGAAAGATATAATTCCTTGTTTAAAGGAATTGCAGTCTAATATACCTCACAATATGGAAACAGAGGATTTTCATCTAACAGCTCTTGGCATAGGTAGGAGAATGTTTTGAACAGGAAGTGAAGCAATAGTGAGATAAACAGAATTCCAGCGTTATTACAAATGTCATCTGTCTACCCATCCATTTATTCTTTTGTCCATGTTAACATTTATTGTCTGTCATTATGCTAATTGTTGCATAAAAATACTCTACAAACCCTCAAGTTCTAGCTCAAATTTCAGCTGTTCTATGAAACCTTCAGGATCTAAGGAAACCCTTACTGCCATATGAATTATTTTCTTTTTTAACAGTGTCAACCTCACTAGGATCTGCTGGCATGTGGTTCACATTATCATGAGTTAACTCAAGATATATATGTTTTCATGTATCGTGTTTATGTTATAATAGAAGAAGCAAAGGACTTTGGTGTTCAAAGAGATGGATTTCCATTCTCATTCCTGTATTTGCAGGCCCTTTCAGTTTGGGCAGGTGTCCCAGACTTAGTTCCCTTGTATGTAAAATGTAAAGAGCAAATGATATTGCACTGGGATGACTTGCAAACAGGAAATCATACTGAAATGACAGTGGTTAGTGATTCTTTTCATCCAACTTCTGAGTGACTCTAAATGTCTAATGTTGAATTTGAATACAATATAGATTACATAAGTATTGGGAAGATTCCTATGTTAGCACTCAAAAGAACTACACTATAATCTTGGTTCCAAAAGTGTTTATCACTGTTTGTTGTAATTTTCCTGAGCCACCCTTTTCTTACCTGAAAAATCTGACCCGTGAACAGGCCAGGCACTGTGGCTCATGCCTGTATTTCTAGCACTTTGGGAAGCCAAGGCAGGAGGAGTGCTTGAGCTCAGGAGTTTGAGACCAACCTGAGCGATATGGTGAAATCCCATCTCTACAAAAAATACAAAAAAAAATGTAGCTGGGCTTGGTGGCACACATCGTAGTACCAGCTTCTTGAGGGTCTGAAGTGGGAAGATCATTTGAGCCCAGGAAGTCAGGTTGCAGTGAGCCAAGAGCACACCACTGCATTCCAGCCTAGGTGACAAAGTGAGATCCTGTTTAAAAAAAAAAAAAAAAATTGAACCACAATCCTCCTTGGATTCATAAGAGAATGTATGTGAAAAATGCTTCATCAATAATAAAGCTCTATAGAAATATATGGTGCTGTTATTATCTTTTGACTATGATACATTAATTCTATTTAGCTTGGCTTCAACAAAATATACATTTTCTTTCTATCTCAAATATTGTATAAATTCTATACAACCCTACAATTTCTAGAGAATCTAACTGATGGGATTTTTTTTGAAAGACTTGCTATAGAAAGCCTTTCTTCTTTCCTTTTTGCAAAGCTAAAGAATCTTGCACGATTTCCTTTCCCTGGGGATATTCTCCAGGGCATTCAATTTGGCAGGCTTCACTTTTCTTTTCAACTCTCTAACACCAAGTGTTGTAATTTGGCTTTCACTTTCTTCTACCCTAATTTCCATTTTCCTAAACATATTTTCCCTGGTGTTCTATTGAAGCGGTGATCATCACCGGTCACTCTGCGACAACACAAACACATTTTTGACTACTTCATCCTTTGGGTTTATAGCCTAGAGAGCTACTATTGAGACAGCCTTCTCCTACACTTATCCAAAGCTCACAGTGAAATATGCTGTTCTCATTTTTGTTCTTCTTTTTAAATATTCCTTTCTAAAACTCAGATCTCTATCATTCAGAATGCTGTTTCTAGCTATTCTTGCAGGTAAGTTTTAAAAGCCACTGTGGCTTTTGCATTAGACTAAACAGACTGCCTACAGAACAATGCATTTGTGTAGCCGTCTCTGAACTCATCATGTACAACCTGAACTTCATGGGTTTTAATGGGAAATTATTACAGTGGAACCTTGCTAATTTATGATAGTGATGGAGAGTCCTATTTTAAATTGCCAAATTTCTCAGTGATAATTGAAGAAACTAAAGAGAATCTAAAGGAACTTAGCTGACATTTTCCTCCTTTTTCAGGCTTCCTACTTATTCTCAATGGGACGTCAAATGCAGGCTCCTTATGGAAAACAAATGAACAAACAAAAACACATTTAATTCTTAATTACTAAATACCTAATGGCTCTCCCAGCAGATGGTTATTGGGTAACAGTTATATATAACACAAATATACTTTCATGAAAATAAAAAAATATATTTTGTTACATTTCAAAATATCATTTAATTGCCCTAAATACAGGCAGTATTTAATTGAAGATCAGCCCTCTATTACAATTTTTGTGGGTTTTTGAAACCAAAAACTGTACCTAAATACAGCATTCCCCACCAATGCTGCTCCTATTTTCCAAGTTCCCATTATCTCATGCCTGGTTCCCTGTAACTCTTACTAGAAGGTCATTCCTCCCTGATTTTGGCTTTGTTCCACATTGGTGTGTTATCAAATCAACAGTGGAAGAAAATCTTATTAAATCATATGTCCTCTGTCACTTGGTCATCACCCTCCAATGGATCCCCAACTCACTTAGAATACAAATAAAAAACTTCTGATGGCCTGCAAAGCCCTGTATGACTTCTTGATACCTCTTGCCCTCATTCTTTGATCTCCTACTTCTCTCTTCCTCACTCTGCTCCAGGACATTGGTCTTTTGGCAGTTTCCAGAACATTCTGAGCATGTGCCTATCTCAGAGCCTGGAAACTTGCTGTTCTGCTGGTCTAGTATGTTCTTTCCTTAAACGCTGCATGGCTTGCTCTCTCACCAACTCTGTGCTTTACATAAAAGTTACTTTCTTAATCAATTGTCCTCTGGCCATTCTTTCTAAAACACATCCTAGTCCTCTTCTACTTCCTGCATTTACTTTTATTCATACTAATTTCTAGCATCTAACCCAGAAGTCTGCAGACTTTTTCTGGACAGACACACACTATAGAGTTTTGGTTGCAACTGCTCTTCCATTGTCTTTAGGTAAAGCTAATTTACCTAAAGGTAAATTACCTAAAAGTAAAGCTAATTTACTTAATTTAGGTAAAGCCATTGTAGGGCTTTAGGTAGGGCTGCCATTGTAGCACTAAAGCAGCCATAGACAATAGGTAAATGAAAGAACATGACAGTGTTCCGATAAAACTTTGTTTATAAAAGCAAACAGTAGGGTAAATTCGGCCTACAGACTGAATTTGCTGCCCCTAGATCCAACATATTATGCATTTTACTTATTTTACCTCCTGTCAGCTTTTTGCCACAATTGGGGATGTCAGCTCTGCTAAGACAAGGGTTTTTAGTTCACTGCTTTATCACCACTGTCTATAACCATACCTGGAACACAGAAGACGCTCAACAAAATTTTGTTTAATTGTTCAGTAAAAACTTTTTATTCATCTGTCTAAATATCAAAGTAACAGTTCCTGAATGAGGACAATAGCGTTAGAGAACCTCTCATTGCACCTCAGAGAGAGTGAGAACTTCTCTTGGAGAATAACCCAAGGACCATCTGCCATACTCATAATGATTAATAAAAGAAGAAGAGCTGCCAACAGTCTATTTCCAGATCCCTACTGCTCTGCAAATTCTTGCAATATGACTGAGGATTCCATTCCAAATTCTGCCAATCCAGGTGATACGTGACCCTGTTATCCTTACAAATGCACCAAGAAACTCATAGTTTTATGGTATATGTATTCTTGTGTGACTGGTGCAGGGCAGTCAAAATTCTCATCATTAAAAGAAAAAAAAAAAAACTGTTCACAAAAGGGGAGTTTGTAAGAGACAATATACGCTTGCTTGCTTGTTTTATAGCATTTCTGAAAACATGACTGTGCAAATACCTTACAAGGTAGGAGAGATCATTTCACAGCACAGCCATACTTTTTATTACTATCTCTTTACAGTGTGTTTTTCAGCAATCTATTCACAATCGTTGCCCAGTAGATCCTGTGAATCAGTTGATATTGCCCAAATATAGTGGGAGGTCATTTTTAGACCACGTTATGTTTTAGGAAACTATAATCCAAATTTATTGTGTGTTTCATTAGAGTGATTCTGTAACTCCAAAGTCAAATAAAATTATGTTTGAAAAATCATTATATTAGAAGTCAGATTATCACAAAATACAATGACAGATAGGAAGACTTACTTTAAATTTACTGTGCATAAAACAATGAGCTTAGTTTGCTGGGGCTGATAAATACTAAAAGCAAAACAATATGAAGCTTAAATCCCATTCTTAAGGAATTACAGAAGGATAAGTTTTAGAGTTAAAAAATCTTTAGAGATTTAAATTACATCTCGTCTCTTATGTACATATGAAAAAATAAATCCTTAACCAGAAAGGATAAGCAATTTCCCAAGTCATAAAGCATTTCTGTGATCGGGAATAGTGAACATATGGCCATGAAAAAATTGGAGATTATTTTTATAGAATAGCATATCTACATAATCAAGTTAAAATAGTATAATTGGGCATCCAATGAAACCAGCAGTGAGAAGAGGCCATTGAGATGACAATTACTAGTTTGCTAATGATTAAAAGCTAAGAAGTTACTCTCTTTTAACTACTGCTTATTTTCATCTCACCATAGGGAAACAGTGACTACCTGTAATTGATAGAATATTTTATTGGATTTGTATATTGAGAATAGTGTTTCAGATCACAGTCTCTGGAGCTAGCAGCCTGGCTTTGCAACACATCTAATAACTGTATGATCTTGGGCAAGTTCATTCATCTCTTTGTGACTCATACAAAATGTGAATAATGATGGCACCTACCTCCTGGAGTTGCCATGAGAACTAAATGTAAAACACTTAGAAGAGTGACTGGCATAAAGTAAACACCATACACTATTATTACAGTCTAAGATAGGTGGACTGCACATCTCTTTGGAAGAGTTCAGAGTACTTCTGTACTTTTTCCCTAGGGATAGTTTTGGTCTCTTCCATGGGAAAGGCTAGGAGATATTGAAGTGCCTATATGCACTGCAAACAACCAAGACTAGAATAAGATTCCTAGACCCAAAATGCAGTTGTCTTCAGACTTATTTCTTTCTCTTGCAGCCTCTTCAACACCAAAGAATGCAGGAGAAATAAGTCTCCAGCCTTGGTTTCATTAGCACAATTCAGTAAGTAATGAAAAAGGAATAACTTGTGCTAAGAAAGATGGCTAACCTTTATAAATAAACTGATTATTTGCAAGCATAAAATGAAATTAATTTTGGATTATTACAGGGGAGACATGAGTAAACTACAGTTATTAGGAGCATAATGCAGTCACATTAATTCAAGTTAGTGAGTAATTATGACTGTTTCCATTTTTCTTTTTAACCATTTAAGAGGTCTTACTCAACACAGTAGAACAGAATGAAACAGATTTCACTCTATGAAAAGAAAAACCATTTTTTTTAGATGAGGTGACCGCTGCCAGGAGACATTTATAAAAAAAAAATCCCACCATTTTATAAAAAAAAAAATCCCACCATCTCTTTGAGGACATTATGTACTTTTGCACACACAGGAGTAAAATCTGAAGAAATAATTTCATTGTTTATGACAGAAGACACAATATTTCTTAATATGTTAGATTTTTTTTTACATTTTTTGTTTATTTTTCTTAAGTTGTGTGTAATCCATATTGTTTTGCTTTTTTTCCAATGTGAATAATAATCATGTTTCTGAATGCTTATTATAGGGAGATTTCTGTATCATTAAAAACAAACTCTTTAATCTTCACAACATGCTGGCAAATTTATTAGAAGAGGAAATTTGAACAAAAGAAATTAAGGACATAACGAAAAGGGGCAACAAAGGGAAGTGAACCTAGGTTTTCTGACCCCATAGCTGACACTCCTAACACTTTGTATTACAAAGCTGTTCTCAAGTTATCATCCCATTGCCATTTCTAATAATGTCATCATTCTCCCATTTTCAAAAACATCATGAGATAACTACCTCACTCACTCCCTGTTTCCCTAGATATCTCTTACCCAAATCTGTTCTGGACTATTAGATATTACAAAAACATCATAATTACTTCCTGAGGTAAATCTTGGCATTGCCTGTAAGTTCCTTTGCTCTGCATTTGTATTAAGGAGTTGGTGGCTTTCCTCTCCATTCTGTGTATTGTCTCTTACTCTTGATTTTATTGCATCAAAATTAATTTGCTGATATAATTCTCTGGCTCTAAAAGAGGAGTATATCTTTTCGAGTGCAATGCTGGGCACATCACATGCCATCAAAAATATATTTGAGGGCTAATATCCAGAATCTACAGGGGACTTAAACAAATTTATAACAAAAAACAACTCCATTAAGAAGTGGATAAATGCATGAACAGACACTTCTCAAAAGAAGACATTCATGCAGCCAACACACATATGAAAAGAAGGTTAATATTACTGATCATTAGAAAAACGCAAATCAAAACCACAATGAGATACTATCTCACACCAGTCAGAATGCTGATTATTAAAAAGTCAAGAAACAACAGGTGCTGGTGAGGTTGCAAAGAAAAAGGAATGCTTTTACACTGTTGGTGGGAATGTAAATTAGTTTAACCATTGTGGAAGAGAGTGTGGCGATTCTTCAAAGGTCTAGGAGCAGAAATACCATTCGTTCCAGCCACCTCACTACTGCATATATACCCAGAGGAACAGGAATCATTCTGTTATAAAGATACATGCATGCATATGTTCATTGCAGCATTATTCACAGCAGCAAAGGCATGGAATCACTCCAAATGCCCATCAATAATAGACTGGATAAAGAAAACTTGGTACATATACACCATGAAATACTATGCAGCCACAGAAAGGAACAAGATCATGTCCTCTGCAGGGACATGGATGGAGCTGGAAGCCATTATTGTCAGCAAAGTAATACAGGAACAGAAGACCAAACACTACATGTCCTCATATAAGTGGGAGATGACTGATGAGAACCCGTGGACACAGGGAGGGGAACAACACACACTGGAACCTACTGGGGGAGTCATGGGAAAGAAGAACATCAGGAAGAATAGCTAATGGATGCTGGGCTTAATACCTAGGTGATGGGTTGATCTGTACACCAAACCACCATGGCACGTGTTTATGTATGTAACAAAACCGCACATCCTGAATACGTACCCTGGAACTTTAAATAAAAGTTGAAGAAAAAAAATATGTGAATACATAAGTAATTAAAAGAGTTAATACTGGACACACTTCTCTTTGTTTCAATTAGCGTTCCCATACACAGTTATTAAGTTTCAAAAGCAGATGGCTCCTCTTCATTTGGGAATAGAAAGTACCAGTGTTCCTGAGCCCCTTAGGGAATATAACTTTGAGTGGTCTGGCAACCACCCAAAGTGTTGATTATACATAATGAACAAGAGGACTGTCCCTTATTAATAGGATTTTAAAATATCATTTCTTAACATTTAGTAGGTGTTAATTAGTTTATACATATTATCTTATTGAATCTTTCCACAACATTTTAAGTTGGTATTTTTTCATGCTTTACAGATTTAAAAAAAACTGAAGCTTACCAAAGTAAGCAAATTGCCCAAAGTCACATATCAGAATTCATGTACTATGTCACATCTCTGTGACTAGAAAATTTGTTTATGTGGCAGTAAATTACATTTTCTCCCTTAGAGATGATGGGCACTCATTGGTGAATCCCCCACATGGTTGTCAGGGGACTATCTTAGGGAGAGGTCGCCTGGGTCCACAGGTTTCATGGTATCACCTCTTGGTATCACTCATGCTAAGTGATCTGCAGTTGCTAAAACTGTACAGCTTATTCCACTGTGGAGCACACAGGCATGCAGTTCTTGGTCACTGATGAACCCTGCAAGGAAGGTTTGTCCTGATCCCCACTGAATCTCAACAATGTCCCATGGTCTGAATGGTCTAGCAGTGGCTAAAGTTTAAACTTAATAATAGCATGTGTAATTTACTGGCTTTCACTGCAATCTGATTACACCTAAAAATTAGAAGGTCGTCAGAGAAAAACAAGAAAATAAATTTCTCTGTAAGAGAATTGTGACTAAAGTAATTTTTTCTGATACATTGATAAATGTTGTATAGTAGGTGAAAAGGTGGCAGATGGCATTTTTTATATCCTTAATTTATTGACATTAAGGGCCCTGCAGCCTTCAAAGCACCTTCATCTGACAGAAATTAAACAAAATTCCAAAGAAAAGGGCAACACAAGACAGGAGCTATTTCCAGGGCCAAAATAGAACAGGAACCACAATAATAGACAGAAAAATCCTTCCAATAAGCACACAATAAATAAAACATCAAAAAGACAAACAGAAGAACTCAATTAAAGCAGAAAAGTTTTCAGTCTTCCCTGAAGGACATAAATATTATTATTCATTATTTATACAATGCTCTAGATGCACATGGCTTTATATAGCAGGTTGAATATCACATGAGAAACAAAAAACAGTGTCCTTTCAGGTTTCTGATTTAGGCACAAATGGAGAAGAAGGGGAATGTATAGGCTATTTTGAAAGAAGAGAAGCACACACTAAGAACAGTTCAGTGAGGCATTTTTTTAGAGAGGACAGTTTCTAACAAGTTTTTCAATGAAAAGAAGTTCAAGGTCAGATCACATGCTGATTAAAATACAGAAATCAGTGGTAAGGATAAAATGATTAGAACTTTCCAGTGGCCTCCTGATTGCCATCTTACTTATTTAACTATAAAGTAGATCACATCAGAAATATTTTCTTAGCCATACCTGAAGGCCTTCAGTAGAGCTTTTCTAACAATTGTGTAATCACCTAATTCCCTGTATAAAAATATATTTGGGTAGGCACATGCACACATATGTATATTGCAGCACTATTCACAACAGCAAAGACTTGGAACCAGCCCCAATGCCCATCAATGACAGACTGGATAAAGAAAATGTGGCACTTATACACCATGGAATACTATGCAGTCATAAAAAAGGATGAGTTCATGTCCTTTGCAGGGACATGGATGAAGCTGGAAACCATCATTCTCAACAAACTAACGCAGGAACAAAAAACCAAACACTGCATGTTCTCACTCATAAGTGGGAGCTGAACAATGAGAACACATAGACACAGGGAGGGGAACATCACACACTGGGACTTGTCAGGGGTGGGGGGCTAGGGGAGGTATAGCATTAGGAGAAATATCTAATGTAGATGACNACTATTCACAACAGCAAAGACTTGGAACCAGCCCCAATGCCCATCAATGACAGACTGGATAAAGAAAATGTGGCACTTATACACCATGGAATACTATGCAGTCATAAAAAAGGATGAGTTCATGTCCTTTGCAGGGACATGGATGAAGCTGGAAACCATCATTCTCAACAAACTAACGCAGGAACAAAAAACCAAACACTGCATGTTCTCACTCATAAGTGGGAGCTGAACAATGAGAACACATAGACACAGGGAGGGGAACATCACACACTGGGACTTGTCAGGGGGTGGGGGGCTAGGGGAGGTATAGCATTAGGAGAAATATCTAATGTAGATGACGGGTTGATGGGTGCAGCAAACTACCATGGCACGTGTATACTTATGTAACAAACCTGCACGTTCTGCACATGTATCCCAGAACTTAAGTATATAAAAAAAGAGTAGAATGCCATTGAATTCTATGAATATCATATTAATATTTTATGTATTCTTTTCTTGTTTCCAATTTGTGACTCACACATAGCAATAAAGAACTATCCTTGCTAATAAAAAAAATCTATTTGTATTTAAAATATCGAGTGGGTTCTGTTTCCTGTATTAAAAAAGACATATACATCTTAGATATGTCTTATGAATAGCATTATTAGTCCATTGTTCGTCTGTGTTGATTGTGTTATTTTCAAAATGCCAAATTTAAAGTATACTATACTTTTCCCAATTCTGGTTTGAAATACCTTCCCTTTCAACCATATGAACAAACACAAAAAAAAGGCTGTAACAAAAGACACCTTTCCCTTTACTTAAAGGAAAGGAAAATGAGGAAAGAAAAGAGGCAAGTAAAATGTCCATAGTACTCTTTCATGGGTTACAAAAAAATCTACCTGAATAATTTAAAAATCTCTAATTGAATAACTGCAACTAAGAAACACAAGAAGACCAGTAAAATATCTCCTAAGTAGACCATTAGCAATTTAGAAAAAGAAATCCTGGTTTCAGAGGAAGCATTGGAATTGTTTTTGACATGATGTTCCATAACATATCATATTAATCCATTATAATGTCAGTAAGAATAGCCTATTCAAAGCATAATGAAGACCAGCCACTTTCCCAACCATTTAATTCTTTTAGTTTCAATATTCAAAAAATGATAAAAGGCGATAGTTATTGTGAATAATGTAAGCTGTACTTTAAATAATGACATAAATATCTGACCCTACAAAGTTTTTCACATTTTAATTAAAATGACTGTGATATTAAATTGTTTCAGCAAAAATTTTTCCCAATATTTTGATCCTTTAAACATGCTACTGTGTAGTAATTCCATCAAAATTACTGGTAGTTATAGATTCTTTCTGAGAGGACAGGGTAACTTTTATGTTTAGCTTGTAGTTGGTTTTATGGTCAATAAATAATATTTATAAGGGAAAACCTAGCATATCTTAACAGCTGTGTATGTTTTATAAATAAATGTGGTAAGAAGTGATAGTATAATGTGATGCTCTCTGAATTCAGTGTGAGACGATAAGAAAGGTTCTATACCAAGAGCTATGAATTTATTAAGTTATTTAACCTCTCCAAACTGCAGTTTTTATCTCTGAAAAGTGAGAATATCCCTACTTCCTTTTTGTTATTGTGATTAAATGCAACAGTGTAAAAGAACATAATTTGTGAGGCGTAAAGATTATCATATAAGTATGAATATTATTGTGCCTTCAAAAGGGAAATTACTGAAAAGAAAGATACATTATCCTGGTACTGTGGCTCATGCCTGTAATCCCAGCACTCTGGGAGGCTGAGGCGGGCGGATCACTTGAGGTCAGGAGTTTGAGATTTGAGGTCAGGAGTTTGAAACCAGCCTGGTCAACATGGTGAAACTCCATCTCTACTAAAAATACAAAAATTAGCTGGGTGTGGTGGCCCGTGCCTATAATCCCAGCTACTCAGGAGGCTGAGGCAGGAGAATTGCTTGAACCCAGGAGGCGGAGGTTGCAGTGAGCCAAGATTATGCCACTGATCCACCACCCTGGGCGAAAGAGTGAGACTCCGTCTCAAAAAAGCAAACAAAAAAAAAAAAAAAAAAAAAATAGATACATTATCCCCTTTACCAGGGAGAGATACTGGAATGGATAGCATTAACCTAAATTGTTTCATTATTATGTTGTATAGCAAATAATGGAGGAATTGGGGTTGTTTACATTACAGAAATAAATACTAAAAAGGTAATTAATAGCTGTCCTATGATATTTAAAAATTTGGTCAAATTGAATAAGGGGTAAGCTTCTCTTTTGGTGTTTGAGAGAATGATATGTCAACTAAGACTGTCATGATTATAACTGCCATACTATGAAATAGATTCCTGACCAAAATCAAATACAAAATTTAAAAATCTGACCAATATCAGAAATGTCAAAAATCCAAAATATTATATTGTATGTTTATTAATTAACTGGCTCAACCACCTCTACAATATTTATTTTCTATGAAGTAACTAGGTATTCTTTGCCTAGTCCTTTACTTCATAATGTCATTTTCTATAGAAAGAACATAAAGATTTTGTTCCATTTTCTCTTAGCAACACTGTTCAAATTTAATTTTATTATTATTAATTTTGGAAAATATATTACTGCATACCAACTTATCATTGATTTTGTCCAGAAATTATTTTAGGATTATTGTCAATTTTTGAAAAAGCTCTATTAGTTTACTATCAAATATGACCTGTTTGATATCAAGTCTTTACTCTTTGAATTGAGGACACCATTAAACAATTTGTGGTCAATGTCTTTCTTTTAGTGGCACATATACGTTTTATACAATATTTGTCAATGTCAGTATACCATGTCTAATCAGAAAGAAATATAAATCTCTCTAGTGTGTTTTTTAAATCTGCTACTCCTCATTACTTAGCATAATATTCCTGGAAAATATTCTCTTGGCAATAACTGAAAGTAACTACTATACATAGAAACAAGTGAATTACATTTAAAAATCCCATTAAACCTCAATCAAATGAATCCCCAAATCAATTTCCTTTTAAGTGGCCACTCCAATATCTTCTAACACAAGGGAAAAGGTAGAAAGAAAGAGCCATCTTAAACACTTGAGGTAACATACCTTACCTTAAATTAGACAGATAGATGATAGATAGATAGATAGATGATAGATAGATAGATAGATAGATAGATAGATAGATAGATAGATAGAATACATACATATATACATACATGGATTTATATTCATATAAATACTTTGCTAAAGTCACTTCCAGGAACTTGCAAGCTGTTCATACAAAAACGGGCCTCTGAATCTTAACTTTAATTACTTAATGGAAAATGCACTTTCTGTTACCAACTACCTTTCTAGGTATTTTCTAACATCTTAGTCATATCAAACTGCTTCTAGTATATTGAAAGCTATATCCTATTTCTGAAACACACTTCTACTCCTCCCTCTCGCTTACATCTGCACTTTATATTCCTTCTTTCCTTTCCCACTGACCTAATACTCTCTCTCCCCATCCCACTTCCCACCTTCTCCTTCTTGCCACTTTCCCTGTGAATATCCCTTACCCCCAATATGTATGTACATACTGGAAGACAGGCCCTTTGTAAGGCTCCTTCCTCTTCAACCTCCATGATTTACAATGACCTCAATTTCTCTTAGGAATAGATAATCAATTCCAAATCCTAGTTAGGAACACCTCCTCCCGAGTGCTCTCAAACATGCTCTGTGTTCACTACACTACACCAAAAATTATAATTTGTTTATCTGCATCTTTTACCTATTTATTTTCTATGAAGGCAGAATCCTTTCATGACTTATTCATAGATTAATATTCAGTATCAAGTATCTGGATTAAATCTCTTGTTAGGTAAATATTTGGTAAATGGATGAACAGATTAGAGGGAGGAATTCTAGATGAAATTAAGTAAACGAGTTATTTAAGTCAACTAATACAAGTCCTCAAAACTTTGATTATATATAGAGCTAAACTGATAAATATAGACAAATATGGTGAGCCTATAAATTAAAGCTATACTAGAAAATAAATGAATAATTGTGAAATAACCCAAAATACTAAAATATAGCTATAAGGTTTAAAATAGATCTTAATAAAAAATGTAGCAGGGAAAAGTGATTATCTTACCAAAATTCTGGAAAACAGACAGATAGTCCATAAGGGAAATGCAATTAGTCTCACATTTATTTAATGTGATGGATACTGATTGCTAGATAACGTTGACAGTGCTACACAAGGCTTGTTATTTTGAGGTAATAGAATATTACGGAAAAAGAAGCTAAACAGAGTAGAAGTTGGAAATTTGCCCAAACAATATTTGTATAGATAAATATTAAAACATAGTAACAACCATATGGAGTATATATTCAAGTCATAAGAAAATGATTGCTCTAAAGAATAATTATTATTTTGACTTCTTAGTTTTCACTTTCACTTAATACGGAAAATACTAACATTTTTCTGATAATCTGTGATATTTAACAGTGTTCTTAATATATAGTAATGAGTTGCTTAAACATGTTTGAATAGCTATTTTTTCCTTTTTTTTTTTTTTTTTTTTTTTTTTTTTTTTTGACAGAGCCTCCCTCTGTCACCCAGGCTGGAGTGCAGTGGCGTGACTTTGGCTCACTGCAACCTCCGCCTCAACAGTTCAAGTGATTCTCCTGCCTTGGCCTTCCAAGTAGCTGGGATTACAGGTACAGGCTACCACAGCTGGCTAATTTTTGTATTTTTAGTAGAGATGGGGTTTCGCTGTGTTGGCCAGGCTGGTCTTGAACTCCTGACCTCAGGTGATCCACACACCTCGACCTCCCAAAGTGCTAGGATTACAGGCGTGAGCCACCACACCCAATAGCTTTTATGAAGTGTTTATAAATTGAGTATCCTGAAACTATTAGGACAGTCAAACCAAATCACTTGCTTTAAACATTTTCAGCTATTAGAATGTAATATTGATGAAGACCTGTTACAAAAAGCTATAATTTTTAAAATATCTATTAATTTTTATCTAAGGAATTAAAATAATTAATGCATAATTATGTTAGGTTATGCAATTTATAATTATAGAAATGATCGGTGGGCTCTTCCCTGGATACTGACGAAGTAACAGATACTAGTTTGAAAAGAATGATCTCTGCTCAAAGAAAAACATCTTAAAATTTAGAAATTGGTTGATGACATTAAAAAAACTGGCCTATATCAAATTTATACTTTACTTGCACTATAATTACAGCTTGAAGGTGGGGAGTGCAGTGAAGTATAGCTGACTCATATTCCTAATTCCAGAATTTGGTATTGTAATGTATTAAAGATTAAGTAATAGTTTTATTATTCATTCTGTTACACTGTGTGAAATTACGTTGGCCTAGGGCTAGGTTGAAAAATCACAGACCTATGAATGTGACCATTATCTGGCTCTGTAAGTGTCTTTTTGTTCATTCAAATCTGTGTGCTCAAATTGGAGTTCATATCACATTCATGAGATGTATTTTTAATGAATGTGCTAACCTGAAGGGGTGAATGTTCAAAACACTGCAGAGCCAACATACACCCACAATGTAATAAACTGAAAGATTTTATATGTGCCTTGCCTTAGCAGTTTTGAAAATTCACCCTGAAGGCTAGAATACCTTGTTTGTAAGAATTTCAGCTTTTATACGAATACCTGGGGATAAGAGAGCTGTGAGAAGCAAGTCTAATGGAAGTTAAATTCTGTTGCAGGATTACATTAAGAAGAGGAGCCGAGCAGAAGTTCTCCTCTGTCTTTGAGATTTGTCTCCATCGTGTATTAAGAATATCAAATGCCCTATTTATCATCAATGTTTCAGCAACTTGGGAGTGCAGAATGTATCTTGTAAAGAGACACTTATGTAGGCTTACTAATGCAGGTGACATATTATATGCTGAGATGTAAAAAGACATAGCCCTAGGGGTGATCTCAGAAGTGAGTGACCTATTCATTCTGGAAAGTCTCATCTCTGAAATTCCAGTAGTTCTTCAGATTCAAAATTGATAGAACAGCATTTCTAGTAGACTGTTTGTGTGGACTACAATGTTTCGGATAACATTTTCTTGTCAGATCACCTCTTATCACACCATTTTAAATATCATGAGAAAAGTAAACAAAAAAAGTGATTTTGAGCCACTTTTTCATGTGGCATCCCAGTTGTGGTAGTGACATAATGTTCATTCCAAGCTCAAAATGTATATTAAGCAGCCCTGTCAGTTGCATACATCCTATACATATTGTACATTTGTTGTTAGTCATTAAACAGCATGCTTTATCTTGGCATATCAATACATGACAAGTTAAACTGATTTGCACTAGACAAATTGATTCTGAAACAGGTAATGAAACTTTAAATCAAATTGTTTTCACCTTTACTGCTAACAAAATAGTTTTTATTGAGGCGCAGACATATTGTTCTTTTATTTGTTTCAGAAGAAACTTAACTCTCTGTACTATTTACCTAGGGTTCTTTGTTCTATTAGAGCTCATTCATGAATTGAGGCTTCCAGTAACTTGAACACAAATAATCAATTTCTATTTGAGATTAACTGAAATATCAATTTCTCCTTTCTGAGAAGAATTATGGGAAGTATTATTCACAAAGCCCCTCTTAATATTGCTTGCATAGAATCAAATACTTTCAGCAGACCAACCTTGGACTTTTAGGCTGTTCAATCTATAAAATTTAGTACTCTGGCCAACTAAATAATACAATGGAAATAAAAATAAATGATGACAACATAGGAAATGTCATAAAATTGGTGAACAACTATAGTCCATTCAATTGCTTAAAAGTTTCCAAAGTATCTTATGATAATATTATGATTAAATACTGTCTAAAACTTGCTTTGAAGAGGTGTTACATGCAGGAAGACAATGATGTTTCTCTCTAAGTACACCTAAGTGGTACGCTGTGATTTTCTGAGGTGGTTTTGATACATTCTGCTGAATTAACTTTCAGTCTTTAGTGACGGAGTCTCGCTCTGTCCACCAGGCTGGAGTGCAGTGGCGCGATCTCTGCTTACTGCAAGCTCCGCCTCCCGGGTTCCCGCCATTCTCCTGCCTCAGCCTCCCGAGTAGCTGGGACTACAGGCGCCCGCCACGGCGCCCGGCTTTTCTTTGTATTTTAGTAGAGACGGGGTTTCACCGTGGTCTCGATCTCCTGACCTTGTGATCCGCCCGTCTCGGCCTCCCAAAGTGCTGGGATTACAGGCGTGAGGCACCGCGCCCGGCCCCAGTCTTTAGTTTTCTAAGCCATGGTTCTACAGGCTATTCTAAGAATTAAAGGAGCAGTATTGTGTTGTAGACATTAACTCTGTTCACTGCGTATTTCTGTGACAAGCCAGTTACAAGGGGCCATGGAGGTATTATGGGCAAGGAGGTGTTGTGAGCAGAAGTGATGCATGCCACTCCCTGTTTAGGTGGAGAGCCTCTAAACTGCTCTCACTCTTCCCTCCAGCAAAGCATAATGTGGCTGCTCTGTCATCCTGCATCTCTCAGTGACCATGATGAGCAAAGCTCCTCTATTCACCATGTTGGACAGGCAACATGAGCAAGAAATAAAACTTGCTTATTTGAAGTCACTGAAAATTAGAAGTGTCTTAAAACCACCATGTAGTTTAGCACATTTTGACAGATATAGGTTGGATTCGTTTCAAATTCCAAGAGTATGCTCCTGGCCATACTGCTGAGAAGAGCAGTTTGTGTGGAACTCAAAAGAAGTAGGCAATAATTTATGGCAGTTAAGATTTTGATGGTACAGTAGCCAACATTACCACAAACACTCATTCTTGTGTGTTGCCATGTGGACATTGTTGTTCTCTCTCTTTTTTTACTTCATTTCTTGTTTATTTTTCCTAGTGAAAATGACATAGGAAGTTAGTGGAACCCATACTACCCTTAGACTTCACTGATGTTTCACACTCAAAAACAAAATGACCTATATTTTATGACTCAGGCATACTGTTTCTTGTTCTACCACTCAATTCCTAAACTGGAAAATGGCAGAAATTGGGAGGTAAGTTGAAATGGAATCCCTAAAGGTGTAGCAAAAAAAAAAAAAAAAAAAAAAAAAAGACAAATAGGGTATTTTGAGGTTTTTGTTTGATTCTAATAGAAAAGTTCATTTATCTACGTGAATAACATTTATGTTTGCAAAGTAATTTGAGTTTTGGGATTGGAAAACATTTAAATATATAAATACATATATGAAATATATAAAGTACGTGGAAGAACATTATCTCTAAGGCTTGTTTTGCAGTATGAAGTAGCTAAAATATTGGTTAACAAAAAATGTTTAAAAGGAGAAATTTTATTGTGGCATGAGATAGTAAAAATGTTCTGGAATAAAAATATTAGGTTAAGTTCCTGACCTGCAACTGGCTCACTATATGACCCCGGACCAGTTAATGTATAGAAAGTATTCTTTCCTTTCTTTAAAACATAGGAAAATGGCATCTTCTCTAATTCATAATGTAATTATATAAAATTAAAATAATGCACATAAAAACAATGGGCATTCTAAATAATCTATGTGCAAATATGCTAGAATATTCATACTTTATTGTTGTTAGTAACTTTTTCTAGTTTTCCTCTAGATTTACTCACATCCCTCCTTCTTTCTAAATAAGTGGAAAAACATTAGTAGACTATGATGGGTAATGCCACCAGTGAGTCAAGCTGCAGTGGGTGTTACTGTAATAGTTCACATTCATCATTGCTATGGTTGAAAATGTGCATTTGGATGTGGTTGAATAGTTCACATCAAAACAAAATCTCATCTGTATGACAGAAACTCTGTTGTGTTGGACTTTGAACATAATCCAAAATACTCAAGACAGTAGCAAAATTAGGCATTTGGAAAAATCAGAGTAAGAAAGGCATTTTTCATGCTTATTTGCTTCAAAGGATGCTCTGATTTTGTTAATTGCCTCAAAGAGTGCTTCGATTTGCTATTTTCTACAAACAGTATTCTAATCTAGTTTATCCTCTGAGTTGCAGCTGTGTTCAAGTATCCTAATAGGTTTGGTGCATGCTGAACTATTCTTCTGCAATTAATTCACTTGGTTCTTCATGCGAAATGATTTACACCTATTTAGAACTAAATTGGAAGCCATTCCACTCTTGCTTGAGAAGTTATTAAGACAGCTTTTAGATGACATTAATTTGCACTTAGACAGTACCTTTTATCTAAGGATCTCAAAGCACTCTATGAAAGTGCATTATCATTAATGAAGAAAAATAGAAGAATTGAACACTGTATTTAGGAGTGATTTGCAAGGTAGGACATAAAATAAAAATGCATTCTTATTTTTAGTTGTAAAATAGTAATGGTACATACTATCTTCATACTCAACAACCCAACTTCTTATTTTCTCTCCCTGTCTAGCAAGGTTTGTGGGTCTCTATCTTCTTCAGCTACAAACTGCCATGGTCATTCTCATACATACAAAGCAAATCGCCTGGGTTTTCTACTTTATGGTGTATCTTCTTCTCTATTATTAATTCCTGAGTTTTAAATATCCCAGCCTTATATTATTATTAGTCTGCTCTGAAAAGCAGATAGGATGTGAATTTACTTTCACTGAAATGGGTTGAAGCCAGGTCTGACTCTAAGATGTGTTAGCATCCTTAGATATTCAAGTGTCTTCAAATAAAAGACAGTCACTCAAGACACTAAGACTTGAGTTTTCATTTAGTATCATGATATCACAAGTAAATATTCCGTAGACATTGATTGCTGAGGAAACTTTTTGGTTTCCACAGCAAGCTCTTTTTCTTTTTGAGACAGGGTCTTGCTCTATCACCCTGGCTTGAATGCAGTGGCGTAATCATGATTCACTGCAGCTTCAAACATCCCAGGCTCAATCAATCCTCCCTCCTCAGCCTCTTGAGTAGCTGGGACAACAGATGTTCCCCACTACACCTGGCTAATATTTTTTAAATTTTTTCTAGAGATGGGATTTTGCCGTATTGCCCAAGCTGGTCTCAAAATCCTAGGCTCAAGCAATCAGCCCACCTCGGCCTTCCAAAGTACTGGGATTACACGTGTGAGTCATTGTGCATGGCCAAGTTTTTCATTTCTATAAAAGTATACTTTTAGTACATCACAAATGCAAATATAAATAAAATGATACACCTTTAAAAATACCAATATTGTACATACAATTTTATGAGTTTCAAGAAAAATAAGTCCTGGACCCAATTTGTCCATTTTCTCTCTGCAGTGTTTATTTGCTTTAATTGTGCTGTAAAGTAGGTCTCTGCTTAATACAAATGTCTTAAACTAAACTTATAACTTGGGTACAGAATGGTCTTGCTTCTCTCTATAAAAGCAGATGTCTGGTCATTCTGAGTTTTTGGAATTTATCCAATTAATGTTGTCAGTAGCAGTGGCATTTGATGATCAGGGCAGTTGAAGCCTTGCCTTTAACAGGTATACTGAAACTGCTAAAAAGTCTTCATGTGAATCAGAAAAGGTGCAGTTCAGTGATAGATATTACAGCTTGATGTGAAGATAGGGGCTAGATTTAAGATGTTACCCTACTCTTTCAGCCAGGCATCCCTGTGAAGCAAACAACCTGAACAATGGAATGTTTCAGTCCTGGTTTTCTATCCTAGAGACTGAAAATATCTGTATTTCAGAGGTCCTGTTTAACTACTTGAAACACTAAGCCTCAAGATTTTAATAAAGGATGTACTCAAACATCCAAGCTAACTAGGATCCTTCTCTGGAAAATGACTTTTTGCTTGAGTATTGTCTCTATCTTTTTCTATTCCAAGTCAGAAGGAAAAAAAAATGGAAAGACTCAATGAAGGAAGACCATTTTATACAACTTTCATGGGGTTGTTCTTAAACCTGAGCTGTTTCCCATCAAATAAAGGTATAGTTATACTTCCAAACAAGTGATTTTCCTTATTTAGTCTTAATCTCTCCTCTACTCAGCTTCTATATTCTGTTTCTCCACTGAAATTGGTACTATATATGGTTCTCATTTTTTTAAGCTAATGAAGACAACAAGGAGCTTGGATTTCCTTTGGGAGGGTAGTCTTAAATTTTTTAACATATTGACTCTAAAAAACACATAGTTCTCGTATATATTATAGAATATTTTTTCTTTGGAAAAGTCCAGTATAGTTCTATAATGTGCTAATTTCATGATTCTAAGCTAACAATATAAGAAACATGGGCACTTTGGGAGGCCCAGGAAGGTGGATCACTTGAGCTCAGGAGTTCAAGACAAGCCTGGGCAACATGGCAAAACACTGTCTCCACTACAAATATACATAAAAATTATCTGGCCATGGTTGCACGCTCTGGTTGTCCCAGATAATCCAGGGGCTCAGGCAGGGGGATCGCTTAGGTTGAGGCTCCAGCAAGCCATGATGAAGCCACCACACTCTATTCTGAGCGACAGAGTGAGACCCTGTCTGAAAAAGAAAGGAAGAAAGAAGAGAGAGAGGAGACAGAGACAGAGGAGAAGGAAGGAAGGAAGGAAGGAAGGAAGGAAGGAAGGAAGGAAGGAAATAAACCAGTCACTATTGAGTATTAACAGTGTTAAGTGAATTCTTTCAGTTGGAGAGGAAAACTCATAGATTGGAGTTGCCTGAGGATGTATGTAGCATGTCAGGGAGTGGAAGAAACTGAAGTTTTTTATATTCTGATCCCATATTAGGGCATTTGGAATCATAATATGTTCATTGATGGATAAACATTGCTTCTAAACTAAACTCTGAAATAGGAAGGATGAGTGATGGAATGAGATAAATCAGACCTCTGTTTTAGAATTCACATGCTACCTGAATTTTGGAGGCCGGTTCAGAATTAGAAGATACTTAGAGAAAGTATAACCTATAGGATGATGATTACAATAGTTTTTTTTAAAAATAGCAGTAATGGTGTGGATAGAAATAAAGTTAAAAATAATAGCAGTAATGGTGTGGATGGAAATAAAATGTAAAACCTGAGCAACAAAGACTGTACAGATTAGGAGGTAAAATGTGAGGGTTGGGAGTGGGAGCAAAGGATCAAAGAGCATTCAAAGCAAAGGTAGGTAGCACGCAGGCAGCTCCATCTGGAGAAAAATCCACCAGGGAACCAGAACTAGCCATGTATGGTCTTAGAAGGAGGAGCTATACTGAACTATAGGGAGGCTAGAGTTGGCTAGAGTTGCCATAACAAAGTTGCATGTACTTAAACAATAGAAATTTATTTTTTTTTTTTTTCACAGTACTGAAGGGTGGAAGTCTGAGATCAAGGCATGGGCAGGTTTGGTTTCTTCTGAGGGCTCCCTCCTTGGCTTATAGATGGCCACCTTCTCCCTCTGTCTTCACATATTCTTCCCTCTGTGTTTGTGTCTGACCCGATCTCCTCCTCCAATAAGAACACCAGTCATACTGGACTATGACCCACTCTTATGATCTAACCTTAATTATCTTTTTAAAGATGCTGTCTCGAAAATACAGTTACATTTTGAGGTACTGAAGGTTAGGACTTTAATGTATGAATTTTTAGGGGACAAAAATATACTGTCAATGATAAAAAAAAGAATAGACAAAGAGTAAAATTAGCTGTGGTTTTAGTCTTATTATTTATACGTTTTATAATAAATACACATTACTTTTATAAAATGAAAACAATAAAAAATTACTTTGAGTTCACTTGCTACTGCAGACGTCCATATCTCAAAAATGTGAACATTTTGTTGAGCTACTCCAGCTCTAAGGTCTGAATGCTTAGTCCTTGATGGAGGTGTTCTTGTAAATTTTATATTATCATTGAAGGACTACAGTAAAATATACCATGGCATGTCATGGCCTGAACTTCGTTTAGACTTCATTTAGTGATATCAGGCTAATGCTTTATTGTCTTTGGTCTTCCTAAGGTTAGAAATGACTTCAAAACCATCCTCACCTGGTAATAATTTCAAACATGGAAAATGCTGACTCTTACTATTTTACATTTGTATGGTGAGTGGAGGGGAAAATCTTTGAGTAATTTGAAATCAATAAATAATAGCAAATCAAATCTGGCCAGTTTCAGTGGTCAATTTATTCTTTAACCTTTTTTGCAAGTTTTATTACAACATACCTGTATAAATTTGCTTCCCTCATGAAATTTTTTTAGAAAAGATTATCCATTTCTGAATTAAGTGCTTTCATTATCTTTCCCAGCAGTGATTCTTACACTTTGGCATTAATTAGAATCACCTGAAGGGCTTGTTAAACCAGATTGCTGGGCCCCACCCCTAGAGTTTCTTATTCATAGTCCGGTGTGGACTCCGCTATTTTTGCATTGTTAACAAGTTCTCAGGAATGTTGTTATTGCGGGTTCAGCGACACTGAAAACTGCTCTGCAATAATGTTTGTAACAACAAAATCAGATTATTCCATTTTACTTTGAAAAGTATTTTCATCATAAAATAGATAGCTTTAATTAAACGTATTTGTCACCATTATGAAAAATAATAAATAGCTGGAAATCATCCTGATATGCATGGTATCTCAGAAGATATGAAATTAGTTGCAGTTACCATGGCCAAAAACCAAATCGTGGAATTAACAGCTCTACAAAGTCAATGAGTATTTAAAATATTTGTTATGCACCTATGTGTCACCTTGGTCTTAGCCACACTAGTGTGGGAACAATAAAAAGACACATAGAGCTGTATAATATCTATCAGTGAATTTATTTAATAAGTGATATATGTGGGTCGATGAAATAAATATCTGTTCCCAGGTTGCAGTGTATGGGATTTAGATCACAAAGCTGAAAGCTTAAAAATAGCAACAAGGACCAGCCTGACCAACATAGAGAAACCCTGTCTCTACCCAAAATACAAAATTAGCCAGGCATGGTGACACATGCCTGTAATCCCAGCTACTCAGGAGGCTGAGGCAGGAGAATCACTTGAACCTGGGCGGCGGAGGTTTTGGTGAGCTGAGATCGCGCCATTGCACTCCAGCCTGGATAACAAGAGCAAAATTCTTCCTCGAAAAAAAAAAAAAAAAAAAAAAAAATAGCAACAAGGATAATGCATGCAAATCCTATCTATTTGCCATCAAAAAAATTATGCAAATGTGTAAAGGATCATGCATAGGGAGAGGTATTTCTTTTTGCTTTTGCCTTAGAATTGAGGCTAAGGACCAAATTGAGGATAAAAGATGCTACTCCCCACCCCTATTTATCATTATAAGAAGAGGACTAAAAGGAAATGGATTAGTAGCCTGCAGATAATTCGGTATTTAAGACAAGATAATACTTTTTAAAAACTAAGGTTACCTTCAAGAAAACAAGACATGCCAGCATAGTGGCTCAAGCCCAGTTACTTTTAGGGAGGCAAATCAACCACATATTTTTGGAAATGTGGACTTTGCTGTTGACCCTAATACTGATAATTTAGGTGGAAAGCAGAATGAATATGCGATGATAATTACACAATGAACTCCCTCAATCAAGTGTTTGTTAAGACCTCTAAACATGCAAAAAAGTTGTAGTTCACCCACACATTACAGATAATTTTCTCTATGAAAACAACATAACTTTCTTGCTCTTTACTAAAGCGTTTCACAAAATCTTAGAAATGCCAGGTTTTAACATTCACAACATTTCTTAGGACTGAATAATTTTTTTTTTCCTGTATGTTCAGATGGAACACTAAATAATACTTAGTTTTTTTGAAATTAAAGATCTATTTACAGACAAAGTGTAAAAGGACTAAAACTCTTCTGATGGCCCAATTTAGAAACATTAAACCAGCTAATGTAAACCTCAGTATGAAGTTATTTCCAACTCTTGCTTCAGAAATTGAAGCTTTCATATAAGTTCTATAGTAAGACATATCTTTTCATAGCAGTCAAATATGTTAACCTTAGTATTTCTTGTCATGAAATATTTTCAAATTACCAAGATAGCTAATAATCTAAAATTGATTTCCTTTCTGGTACTATTTTCAGAAGTATGTTAACTGTAAACTTTAAGATTTCATAATGGAGAGACATTTAAGGCCTTTTATTTCAAAATGCCCCAGGAATCATAGTGGAAAGTTTTGAGGATAGGTTTTCACAATAAAAAATGATAATTTTATTGCAGAGAGGCATATAATTTAAATATTTTATTTATATGCTTCCTATATATTAGATTTATTACTCATATTTCAAAGAAGCATGATGGCATCATAAAGTACAATTTTACTATCCTCTTAGGATTCAAATAATTTTTTTATACACTAAAAATTATATTTCTAGAGACAAAATTATGATGCCCCCAATTACTCACCCAAACAATTCCTCTAAGAATATATGCAAGCCAGCGTTAGCAGGAACAAAGATTCTTTGTTGATTTTTTAATTTGTTGCTCTCTGTTCAAATTTAAGACAACCTTTGGTTCTAGATGAATTGTCTTTCTGAAAACATTTATTTTTTTTAACTCCTTTGAAATGAACTCCAAACACTTCGACACAGATAGAAAACCTTGCAGTTTCAATGAAGCTTTTCAAAGTACTCGTTTACCCTCTGGCAAAATATGATTTTGCCGCTTCCTACCAAGATAACCTATTGCCTTCAATTCTGACTGTATGCATATTTCTCTTTCTATCCTTAAATGCCTTTCGTCAAAAGAGTAAGAGCTTTAGACCAAAGCTCTATGATTATAGCTATGAGCATTTTCTTAGAGCTCACATTTACTTGCCACAATACAGAATATAGAGTGGATAGGAGGTTAATATTTAATCATTAATATCGATTAATATTTAGACTCAATTTCTGATGTGAAATTTGGCTTTTTGAAGTTTCATGAAAATGATAGGCAACATATTCAATAAATGTAATAATAATGGCAAATACTAAAAATGGCAAAAGATGAGTGGCGTATATGCTTTTATATAAAAGCAATTTATTTTATTGACTCATCTTACCTTGGTATCTCTCTCCTACTTTTTACCTACACAGGATTCTCAAGAAAGTTGTGGTCAATCAAAATCCTTCCTACAGTGTAGTATGTTTAGAGCTTAAAGGAAATTCTTCTAGAAATTACACAGATCATAGGATCCCCAAATATACAAATGTTTTATGACCGACTTTTTTCTGAGACAGTAAGTGTCTGATGCAGAAAGAAATCAGAAAAAAAAGGAGAATGGTAATTAGAAGAAGACACTCTGTTTCATAGCAAATTCAACTTTTAATAAGAATAATACTGATAGGTTTTTCCTTATGTACCGGTAACATCACCAAGACTTTTGACACTTGTGTGCAAGCTCCCTAAAGTGTCGGAAATCTCAGTTTAAAATAAATTGCAATTGTTAATTGTTTGGCAAGGATCAACTCAATTAGGCTTTTGTACAGATTTCTGCATCTATATTTTCCTAACGTATCTGTTATTGTGCCTATTTTAAAATATAGATTATTTAAGCCAAAATTTATACATAAACCATTTTAAATAAAGATTCTGCAAGGTACATTTGCTCAATTTGTTTTCATTTGATTATTGACTGTTAAATTTGAAGAAAAAAGTCTTAACGATAAAAATGTAAGTAGGAAAGAAGATTGCTATAAATGTTTCCTGATTATGAGTATCATATGACTTTCCCCTATTGTAGTCACGTGTTAGACCACAAGTGCGTTTCCAACTGAATTATTTTAGACATAATATATTCTTTCTGAATGTCTTTTCTCTTCAACCAACTGCTTTTTGCTTGTGGTTTTAAGGGTATGCACTTAGTCTTGCTATTTCAGCTACATCTGTGTACTATAGAAAGCAGCCAGTTCTTAGAATGGTTGATAAACTGGTTGACCTCTGTAATTTACATTTTAGAGAAATACATTTCAGCTGCAGATGTTTCCAAAGGTAGAAAATCTGTGAAGAAAATTAATCTGTAACTGACAGATGTTTTCATATTAATACAGTTTGGGAATATTCTCTTCCAAACATGTTGCCTTCCTGTGAAATTCAAGAGTGCTGTTATCTCACATTTCTAGGCTCTTGAATCCTACAGCATGGCACCAAAATGGACTGTCATCTAAATAAACAGACACAAAACTTGCTTTGCAGTTAGAAGGTGCAATTTAAATTTGTTGACTTTTATAATTGCTCCATTCCATTTAATTCAGTTAGTTGTATAACTGCTGATAAAATTTTCCTTAGTCCTGTGGAAGGCACAGTGAGTTACTTATATCAAAACTCAAAGTCAGTATAAACGTTGGCAGAAGATTTCATCCTGTTTGGGCATTTTATAGCATCTTAGGGAGTTATCTTTCCCCTAAGGGTTTTATTATTAATGGGAACTGCCCACGTGGTTTGAGGGAAGAATGGACTTCCTCAATTAGAAGACCTTTTAAGAGAGTTAACAGAAAATTTATTTTTTCATTTAAGGGAGAGAATGTTTCCCATAAGAACACTGAATCTTTCATGGCTGACTGTCTTGCAAACACAATGTGTAAAATTTTAGTTCCTTAAAATTAAACGGACACTTTGAAATTTAATAAGGCTTAAAAGGGACCCATCTTTAGTATTCCTGTTTTCTCACCACCCAGTACTCGTGATAACAGATTATCAGCACTACCTACTAAAAAAATCTTCATCTTCTTCAAAAAAAAAAAAAAAAAAAAAGCATGTTGAGGTCTTCCCAAGGATTCAATTTAAGTAGTTTTCAGTCTATATCTGGAGGAGTTTCCTACCATTTACTGGCTATGTGATTATGAGTAATTTCCTTTGCCTTCTGAAGCTTGGCTATTTCATTTGAGAGTCATGTTACCTACTTTGAAGGTGGTACAGACTGGAGAAAATATATGTAAAATATCTGGCATGGAGTAGGTATTTAAAATGATCCTTTGAAACCATTTGTTTATTGCCACAATATTTACTTTTGCTTAACTCAATTCAACATACGTAAACTTCAAAAGTATAATTTCCACTTTGTGGCTGTTTGGCCATAACATATAAATCGTTTGGGGCCTCAGCTTCTTCTAACAAAGCATTGCTTCAACGATTGTAAATTATACACATTAGCTTGCTCATCAATACCACTATTATAAGATTTATTCATTATAAAATATATTTCCTTTATTATATTCCATTCAGACCATAAAACTGCCACCTTAATTCTATAATTCTATACATTATATACAATGATAAAATGACTTCAATAATTTCCTCTAGATTGAAATACCTGATTTACTATATAATCATTATATACATCAAACTTCCACTGTTGTTTGATATGTTGTCATGTTGGCTAATTTTAGAAGCTTTGTTAAATAAATAGAAAAATAAAAGGCCTGATTTTCTTGCTCAATAAGAAGTTATGTTACAGCTAAATAACTGAATACAAAAATTTGACCATTTGAGAAACTCCTCCAAAAGAGATACAGTCTAATATAGTGAAAATTATAGATTATTACACTAAAATATACTTTTCATGAGAAAATTAAAGGAGCTATTTTCTTTTGTTTTTATTATTATACTTTAAGTTCTAGGGTACATGTGCACAACGTGCAGATTTGTTACATATGCATACATGTGCCATGTTTGTATGCTGCACCCATTAACTGGTCATTTACATTAGGTATATCTCGTAATGCTATCGCTCCCCCCTCCCCACACCGCATGGCAGGCCCTGGTGTGTAATGTTCCCCACCCTGTGTCCAAGTGCTCTCACTGTTCAATTCCCACCTATGAATGAGAACATGCGGTGTTTGCTTTTCTGTCTAAAGGAGCTATTTTCTTAAAGTTAGTATTGACTCAGCTTGAAAACCATACAAAACACGAATTGTCATTGTTGTTAGAAACAAAAATATTTAAAATTTTAAATATATCTTTTTAAAATAAAAAAGATAAAATTTCTGATATGAATAAATGGAAAAGTTAAGTACAGCCTTATTAACATGATTATTTTTTACTTTCCTAGATAGTGTGACTTTTTTGCATCCTTAACCATAACACTATCCTACCTTTATGCGTTTTCTCCCCGGCGCCCTTTAAAGTCTACTGAAAGCAGTTCAGCTCATTCCCTCCTTACTCCATCTCTTTCCTGACACTGTGTTTAATTGGTTATTGTTTCCTCCACTTGGGTTGTAAGCAGTTCCTTGTGTTTGTTTTTTTCCTTTATTTCAAGAGTGATATTTTGCCTCATTTCTTGGGTGGGATATGAACATTGTTCAAGGCATTTCCATTGTTCTCCAAACCATATATCATTCACTGTAATTAGACCACACCCCCGTCCATACACACAGACTCATCCACAGTCTAAATTCATACCTTATCACTGTACATGTAGATCATTCAAATATTAGTTCATTTGATTGTTTTATAAAGCTTCTTAACTGATAATTTTGTTATTTGATAGACCAACAAAAGCAAATGCACAAATTACTAAAATTATAGAATTTGAAAACTGAAGGGATGTCTTAAAATTCATCTAACTTAAACTCAAATATCGTATGCTCCTTTATCCCCAATAAGAGACAAATTTCTCATTAAACAACTGTGATATACCAAAACCTGTATTTGGCATGCGGGGAATTGAGAACTAGATGACATACTTGCCACTTTCATGAACCAAGTACATGAAGAAAAGTTACACTAAAAAAGGTAGTTTAATGATTCCTCAGAATGAGACAAGAAAAACTATCAACAGGCAATTGCATCAAACAAATCAAAGCTGTTGCCTGCTAGTTGCTTTAAATTCACACGGACAAAGGCTGTACTTGTTTTTGATCTTATTTCTTCTTGTAAACACTTTTCTCTATGTATTTTTTCTAGGTGTATGAAATAATCTGAAATAATGTCTAAGGGTTCCACATTTACAAGCTAAAATCAGTGCCAGGTGCTTTCTTAATCTTATTCATAAACCTCAGAATGACTTTGAATCCTTCTGCTTTGACTAAAATGGACTTAAACTATAGAATTGTGAGTTTTTCTTAGCACAGATAATGGTAACTTTAGTATGACATCTCCCCACCTGGGTGATTCTAAGGATGTCACAGAATAATAAGCACAGTAAACAATTAGCATCATCCAACAAACAGCCCTCAAATGGTCTGTGGCATCTATTTGTCCCTAGCTCAAAAGCTAATAAGAGCCAGTACTCTCCAAGGTACCTTCCTTTTCAGCTTCAAAACTAATTACACTTTCTGCATTTTAAAGCATTGAAGTACTTATGGCTAGAGAGAACACTCACATTATTTTATAATAGAACAAATTAAGAAACTCTGCATAAGTGGGCAGGATGCCAGCTTGCAATTCTCCCAGAAGTCTTGACTCACACAGCAATGTTTCTTGCAGGGCATCTACTTGTTTTTTTTTGTTTTTTTTTTTATAGTTTTTATTATAAGGAAAATTTGCCCGTTAGCTGTTTTTTAAACTTCTGTAACAAAACACAAAATTAGCCATGCTAATTTTGTAAGAGGATCTGGGTGAATTAAAAAAACACATGAAGTTTATACATAAAAGTTGAAAGGAGGCAATAAAATTACCCTGGAAAAGGTTCACAAGTCATTGATTAATCACATTGAGCACAATATTTAATGTGCACAGAAACGTTAGAAAATAGAGAAGTACTCAATATTTTAGAGAATAAATTTTCCTTGATTATACACATCAGCATTATTATGATTTATCCAAATATTTGGTAAAGTATTATAAGTTTTTCTTTAGATAGTTATCTGTTCTAGGTTTACCTGGATATTTTTCACAACAAAACAAATGGGGTATTTATAATCAGTATGGAAATTTATGAAATGTGTTTTCCCAAAAATGTCTTTATACTGTAAATTGAGTAATATATAGAAATGCTTTTAATAAGCAGGCAGAAGGCTTGGTTTAAAAGTGTTATCCTTAGAAAGCTAATTATATCTTGCAATGAAGTTTCTATATCAAAAGACGACAGCTTTTTCACTTATGCACTTCTGGGAAAAGACTATCAACCATTAATAGTCCTTATGACAAGCCTGAACGCTAATATTTGTAAGCTTTGAAAGGAGTTGCTAATTATACACAAAGGAACAAAAGGTGTTGAAAACTATAACAAAAGGGCTTAGATTGGTCCAGTGAAGTTTCCTGAATTCAAAACCTACTAAACATGTTCTCCTTTGAGAATTATGGTTATTAGTTGTTCCCTAATAAAAATGGCAAATGAAGATATTAGTGTTTGCTTTAGAAATACTAATTTAAGAACAGTAAAACCTAAAATTTCTATTGTATTCTTCTTCCATAGTTTTAACTTAGGTATTCCATGAGAATGGTAATAGTATGTTACCCTTCATGACTTCAGATTATATATTAAATACCAGTGTGTTCTTAGTTTATGGAAAAAAAAAAAAAACAAAGGAAGGAAGGGAGAGATGGAGGCAGGAATTGAGGATGAGGCAGATAAATTAGACTTCAGTTTTTAATATCTAACCAGTTTAATTATTTATTTGGGGCAGAACACTCACCCCTACTTTTTACCATAAGTCAGCTTCTGAAATGGTAATATAGGTGGTATGAGGCACAGGGCACCTCTTATGTCACTCACCTTTTCCCCAGGTTGCCTTAAACAGAGAGATATATCTTTAGTAAAGATAAATAAGATATAAAACTATTTAAGAAGTGTTCATTACCTTTTTTAACGTGTATTCCATTTACTGGTTTTCTTCAATAGGGAAGAGAGAGATGCTATCATGGAGGAGAAGAGCACAGGAAAGGAGCCACCGTGTCTACTACACTTACCACTTAGTTACTTTGTATTGACTACTGCTAAGAACAAGATTCCATTTGGGGTGCAAAATGTAATTGACCCTTGAGCAATGTGGGAGTTAGCACTGAACACTGCACTGTTGAAAATTCATTTATAACTTCTGACTCCCCCAAAACTTAACTATTAATAGCCTACTGTTGACTAGAAGCCTTACCAGTAACAAACAGTTGATTTAAATGTATTTTGTATGTTATATGTATTATACACTGTATTCTTACAATGACGTAAGCTAGAAAAAAGAAAATTGTACTAAGAAAATTATAAGTAAGGGAAAATACATGTACTCTTTGTTAAGTGTAAGTGGATCATCATAAAAATCTTCATTCTTGTCATCTTGACATTGAGTAGGCTGAGGAGGAGGAGGAAGGGGAGGGGTTGGTCTTGCTGTCTCAGCAGAGGCACAGGTGGAAGAAAATCCAAGTATAAGTGGATGAGGTTCAAACTTATGTTGTTCAAGGGTCAACTGTGTTGACATTTGACATATTTATCTAAAAGCTTAACAACTTTTCAAAATGTGAATATTTTTATTTTCTTTCTTATTCTCTGTCCCATTCATGAAGTCAGGGACAAATATCTAGTCTCTTTCCTTGTACTAGGATTTTTTAACCTTAATTTTTATTTTTTAATTTATCTTTTTCTTTATTTAATAAATGGTAATTGTACATATTCATGGGATACAGAGTGATGCTGCAATACGTATAATGTGCAGTGATCAGATTAGGGTAATTAGCATATCCATCATCTCAAACATTCATCATTTCCTTTTGTTGGGAGTGTTCAATATTCTCCATCTAGCTTTTTAAAACTGTATTATTATTGCTAACTGAAGTCATTTTACAGTGGTATAGGACACTGGAACTTATTCTGTTTTGTTGTTGTTTTTACTGCAGTGTTTCTCGCCCCCAATTTGAGCTCCACGCTTTCTCTTTGTTATTAAAGGATAAGCAATATATAGTCTCCTGAAAGATCAGGTGGAAACAACCTTCTCCATTTGGAATTACTGCAGGCTAATCTCCCCTACTCCCACCTGGAGTCCTGCTTGCATGTCTTTTATTCCTACAATCCTGCAGCAATGGATAGTACGAAAGAAAGCCAGTGGAGCTCAAACTTTTGAAGGATAACACACACACACACACACACACACAACACACACACACTACACGCCTTTAGAATACTAGGTCATGGTCTGAATCTTGTGTCTGAATGGCCCAATAATTTATTCTTCAACTTGCCACTCTCCTATTGTAGAGGTTAGATGGACTACTATCAATCATTAATTTCTTCTAGCCACTCTGAATAGAAAAAGAAGACTAAATTTAGAATGGGGATCAAGAACACAAGACTTTTTGGTGTGCTTGAATACTACTAATTCATTTCAAAGAAAAACATCCGTGAATAGTTCAAGGAATCAAGGGAACACATTGAAACAGGAATAGGGGTTCTTTGAAGCAGCTTCTAAAATGAGTAACACAATCAATAATGACAATACTTCCACTTTATTAACAGTTACTAGAGCAAAAAGCACTATAACAAAACACTCTTACATGGATAAGTATCACTTCCTTAATAACACCACGAGATCATCGTGTTATTTCCCATTTGACAGATAAGGAAAATAAGGACCAAAGAAGTTAGTTAACTATTAAAAGTATTGTTCCGTTGACAATTCAATCAAGATCCAGGCTACAATTACCAAAGTTAGCTAACTTATAAATACAGGTTTACTTGCTAACTTGTTAACTTCATAACACGCTAACTTGTTAATCCTTCTTTAACAAAACTTGAAGTCTTCAATAAGTTTATTTTTAAAAAAATGAGAAGAGCTGACGGCACTAGGTGGCTCACCACCTGTAGTCTAGCCCCACTTGGGAGGCCGAGGGCGGAGGATTGCTGAGCCCAACTGAGGACTATAGTGGCTATATCATGCCTTCGTAATAGCCACGCACTTCAGCCTGGCGCACATTAAGTGAACTGCATCTTCAAAAAATTAAAAAAAAAAAAAAAAAAAAAAAAGGAAGGAAGGAAAAGAAAGAATCCACGCTATGAAATAATCTACACACAATTTACTAACATTTATAGAAAATATCTATGAGTAGTCTGTAGGTATACCCATGGCATGATTCTATTGTTAACTACCATGTGTCCTCAATAGGACATTTTAGAAGCCTTGGATAGGAGTGACTAGAGTAATAGCTACCTTTAAGTTTTAATTTAGGAGCTATTTTATTCTCTACTCATGTGCCTCAATTGTTCCAAGTTTTTGTCATTTTTGTCATTATCATTATCATCTAACCTTAATGAGTGCTTACTATTTCCTAGGTACAGAGCTTTTCAAATATTATCTCATTTTATTCTCATAACCATCCTTTTAAGTAGGTTATTTTTCATTTTTATTGAGATTATCCAAGCACCACAAAATTTACCATTTGGGGTGCACAATTCAAAAGGTTTTAGCATATCCACAGTTTTGTAAGCATCATATTTTCACCACCCCCAAAAGAAATGCTATTCCCATCAGCACCTACTCCTCATTCTTCCCTTCCTCTTGCCCCTGGTAACCACTAATTTCTTTTCTATCTTTATGGATTATCTTATTGTAGACATTTCATATAAATGGAATCATACAATGTGTGGTCTTGGTGTCTGGCTTCTTTCACTTAGTGCTATATTTTCAAGATTCAGCTATATTGTAGCATATCAGTACATTTTTTTCTTGAGGCCAAATAATATTCCATTGTATGGCTCTATCACATTTGTTTAACCCTTTATCAGCTGATGAACACTTGGATTGTTTTCACTTTCTGGCTGTTATCAGTAACACTACTAAGAGCATTCATGTACAAGTTCTTGTGTGAACATACATTTTCAATTTACCTAGAAGTGAAACTGCTGAATTACATAGTAGCTGTGTTTTTTTGAGAATTTGGCCACATTTTCTTTCACAAGAGCTACAGTATTTTATATATTAGGGTACCAGTTTTTCCGCCTTTTTGCTAATACTTCTTATCCTTCAACATTTATTGTTATAGATATCATACTGTATGTTAAGTGGTATCTCATTGTGGTTTCAACTTTTATTTCTCTATTAATGATAACGTCTAACTTTTTTTTTTTTTTTTTTTTTTTTTGAGACAGTCTGACTCCGTGGCCCAGACTGAAGTGCAGTGGCACAATCTCGACTCACTGCAACTTCCTCCTCCCAAGCTCAAGTTATTCTCCTGCCTCAGCCTCTGGAATAGCTGGGATTACAGGTGCATGCCACCATGCCCGGCTAATTTTTTGTGTTTTTAGTAGAGATGGGGTTTTGCTATGTTGGTCAAGCTGGTCTGGAACTCCTGACTTCAAGTCATCCACCCGCCTGGGCCTCCCAAATGTGTTTAACATATTTTTATGTGATGCTTGACTATTTACATAGTTTATTTGGGGAATTTTCTATTCAAATTATTTGACCCTTTTCTAATTGAGTTATTCATCATTTTATTGTTGAGTTGTAAGATTTCTTTATTTATTTTTAGATACCAATGCCTTATCTAAGATATTGATACAAATATTTTCTCCCATTCTGTGTGTTATTTCACTTTCTTAAGAGGATCCTTTGAAATATAATTGTTTTAAATTTTGGTTAAGTTTAATTTATCTATTTTTTTTTCTTTGACGCTTGTGCTTTTGTTGTCAAATCTAAGAAACCATTGCCTAAACTAAGGTACTGAAGATATACTCCTATGTTTTCTTGTAACAGTTTTAGAGTTGTAGCTCATACCTTCAGATTTTTGATCATTTTGAGTTAATATTTTTTATATGGTATGACGTAGGGGTCTGATTTTATTTTATTTTTCCATTTGGAAATCCAGTGGTTCCCAGCATCATTTGTTGAAAAGGCTATCTTTCCCCATTGAAAGTCTTTCCACTCTTGTCAAAATCACTTGACCATAAATACGAGGGTCTGTTTTTGGATTTTCCATTTAGATTATTATATCTGTTTTACAAATGAAAAAAATGAAGCTTGGAGAGGCCAAGTAACTTGCTAAAGATGACAATCTAATAAGCTGGGATTCAAAGTTGGTTACCCCATCTGCTGTATTCGTAAGCACTGTGCTGTAATGCCATGTTACAGGTATAATGTTCACTGATATACACTGCACTGATTCTTTTTTTAATCTCACAGGTAATAAAGTAGTTGCTGAGTATTCGTCTCTGTTCACATTTAAAGTATATATACATATATCTGTTATAGAAGATATATATACTACAACTCAAAGTATTACTGTCCCTGTTTTCCATTTCAAAACATGTCTGTTTGACAGAACATCAGATTCTCTCCATTTCCGGACAAGACTATCTAGTAAAGACTAGGTTCATTATAACACAAATCTCAGATAAACCAGGACAAGAAGCAATGTTCTACATTGCATTTAGAATCTAAGGATACTTCTCTGATTTCTGCTGTGTAGCTAGTTAGTTACCTATCCCTTGAAAAACTCCTCAACTTCTCTGTTGTCACGTCTTTTCCTGAAAAAGGAGAAGTGTGAAATTCTAGTCTGATATATCTAAAGTCACTTCTATATTTATAACCCAAGTTTGAGAGGTATTCTTCTGGGCTTGTGACAAATGAAATTGTACGTTTGTATTTCATATTTGTACAAAAGAAAGAGAAAAACGTAGTAGAACCACAATTTTAAAGAGATTAACTCATACTTTACAACATAGAATGAATTCACTGCCTAGTGTGAAAATTTGCTAATGGTATAGAAATCAAGATGATTCCACAATAAAGGCATAAAACATACATAAAAATTTAAGGTTTTTTTCTGTGTTTGTGTTGTTTGTTTTTACTCAAAGTTTGGTCAACACTTATGGTACCAGATCTCTGTAAAATTTTGAGGAGTGCTTATCTAGAAGTGCAGATATAACAACATTTATCCAATAATTTTAATACTGAATTTTAAAGACTTGGACATAACATTTTCACAAATTCAGAAGAAAATTATTTCCAACTTAGAAATTTTAAGCTAACAGTTTTGGTTCCTTTACAAAGTCAACAGATAATTTTAGTTTAGGGATAGTATTTTTTGAAGGAACACATTTTTAAGTTCTCCAGTATCACAGTATTGTGCTGTGGCTAATAATGAAAGAAGACTCATTACCTAGGAATTACTGGGAGTCTGTAAAGAGTTTATCTTTCTTCTGAAATTGCCTAAAAGTACTCAGTGACATTACTGAAGTCAGTCTGGTAGGTATTTAAAATTTCCGTCATTGAGAAGGCTAATACATTCTTTCTCAGAAAGAGAAGGCGGCTGTGTCTTTTATTTTTTCATATTAATACATTTTTATCATCCATATCTAAGAAACGCTCATTCCATAAAATGCTTACAGACATTAAAAACTGCTTTGCTGGCCGGGTGTGGTGGCTCACGCCTGCAATCCCAGCACTTTGGGAGGCCGAGGCGGGCATATCACAAGGTCAGAAGATCGAGACTATCCTGGCTAACACAGTGAAACCCCGTCTCTACTAAAAATACGAAAAATTAGCCGGGTGTGGTGGCGGGTGCCTGTAGTCTCAGCTACTCAAGAGGCTGAGGCAGGAAAATGGCGTGAACCTGGGATCTGGAGCTTGCAGTGAGCCGTGATTGCGCCACCGCACTCCAGCCTGGGCTACAGAGCAAGACTCCGTCTCACAAAAAAAAAAAAAAAAAAAAAAAAAAAATGCTCTGCCGTTTTTTTGTTTGTTTTGTTTTGTTTTCATTTAATGTTTAAATAAACGTTTGGACGTTCAAAACATATCTTGCAATAATTGAGATCCAATTAAAAGAAGAAAGAGCAAATATATATATATACACACACACATATATACACACACACACATATATATATAGAGAGAGAGAGAGAGGGAGAGACAGCAACCAATGTGTGTGTGTGTGTGTGTATGCCCAGGACTTCCATGGAAAAGATTCCTGGAACGGCAAAAGTCTTTTGGGGAAGAATCCACTTTTGCAACGTCTTTCAGAAAAGTGAGAAATTCAGCCTTTGTCCACTCCACTGATGCCTGCTGAAATGCTGAATGTATTTTTCATTGGTTTTTGAACTCCCTACACAGATATATAAGAATCCAGAATGCAGATCTTAGATTTAGAAGCTGGGAAAGAAGTGGGTTCATGGTTAGAGAGTGGCACTAAACTGAATTTCAGGCTATGGAGAAAGGGTATGGAGGATGATCCAAGACAGTGAGTAGGAAGATGCAGATGGGAAGGCAGATGGGAAGGCACTATACCAGGTTAAGAAGGCTGGGGGAAAAAGTTAGGGATTTGAACTAGACAGATTTTTTGAGTTGGGGTATTATCACAATGGAAAGGAAGATGTACAGAGGAAGAAACTGTTAAGAGTACAAATACACTAAGAAATTCAAATCCTTGAAACGGTTAAAAAGTTACACAATTGCATTTCAGTTTTCCAGTATCTGCACATAAGTCCATTTACTGAAATTAAACCCTATATTTATTATTCTAATTAAATATGGTATCATTTATTTTATACAAACATTTTTGATTAGATTTGCAATTTCTTTAACCCAAAGTCTTCCTATTCATAGTTGGGAATGACTCTGTTTTTATCAGAAACCATTTGATTTCTTCTCATGGCAGGCTTATTTAAGATATTCCATATTTGCCTTTAGTCTCATCCAGAACTCATCAAACATGAACTATTGTTTTCTTCACCAAGTGTCCAAAGGGTCAGTACCATTGGTCAAGGGTCCTCTCTAAATGCTCTGGCCCTGCAGCTACCCTTAAGACCTTTTGATAATATTTGCATTGGAGTATTTGGGAATCTTCCCCAAGGGTTATAAAGAAAACACAGCTAGTGAAGAAAAACATTTGAAATATATACAATCAATAAAACTCTAATCCAAAGCACAGCTGCTTAAGTAGTTTCCATTTCTCTACCTCCAGCCAAGAAAATACAGTATACCACTGAGTTGGAAATCCTGCTTAAGGAAGGTCCTATGCAGTTTATTTGGTCTGTTTTATGAAGATTTCCTCACATGATAAACGGGAAGAGATTAAGAACTCTTATAAGGGATGCTATAGTGGAGTTAGGCCAACTCAACCATAGTAAAGTGTAATAACTTATGAACTACAGGTTTAAAAGTATAATAATCTATGCTTCTCCCTATTAGTCTCTGTTTAGTATTTACACAATCCATTCTTTATCCTAGTCATGCAAATAAGCATATTACTTATTGTTATTATGAATTAAAATTATTTATTGCATTCATTGTATTATATTGTGTTGCCCAATTATTTTTGAGGCAATTTAACAATGTAAAAATCCCTAAGCATATTTATTTAGTTTTTTGAAAAAAGAAATAGTTCATTTTCATTTAATAATATTCAAATCATCTTAATTGCCTTCACTGATACATGTAATGTTTTGAATCTTAATAATTAGAGTTATTTAACTTGCAGGGTAGCCAACTATGTACTGGAAAATGAGGGCAGGGCTCCAATTAATGTAGGAAAATAATGTTTGCATGTTTTAATAACTTTTAAGAGGAAACATAAGATTTGAACTGTAACCACAATTATAGATGCTAGAAATGGAAAACACATTTGTTTGCTTAACTCATTTCTAAATATGTACAAAATTATTCCATGGAAAATGTAGATTTGTTTAATTAATATTAATTTGATTGTACTTGGAAAGATACATTGAAGGAAAGAGATTGAAGCAGAGAAACAAGATCTGTTAGTAGGCTACCGATGTGTCTAGGTACAAGATAAAACAGTAATAGAAAATACATAATCACCATCACCATCATCATCATAGCTAAGCAGTGTTAAAACTGTTTCAAAATAATTCCTGTTTAATCTTCATGCAATGCATAAGTAAATGATTTGAACACAGATCCATCTAACCTTAAAGCTCATTTTTCTCTACTTTAAAATCATCTGATGATGACATTAATCTTATTTCTGTGATTTGTTGAAGTGTCAATGAAGCAGCCATATAGAAATGTCAAAAACATTTTATCAATGCATGATTAAAGTACGAAAATGAAGTTTGCATTCTATATAGTTAGTATAAACAAAATGATCCAAAAATTAGAACTAGCTTTCATATCTATTAACCTAAGAACCTACCATAACAACTACTATTTCTACTACTGCTAATAATAGCAAATACCAGTTATTAACTATTTCTGGCACATTTGTACAATTATTACTATCTGGTACATTTCTTATTTATCATGCATCTTTCTTCACTAGAATGTAGGCCCCATGAGAGCAGCCTCTTGGGGCTATTTTGTATATTGCCGAATCTCTAGTTTTTACATTAGATATAGTTCAAAGTGCTGAAAACACTATTATTGAACGAACGATCAATTTCATTGATCTAGGGTGTAAGTAATTGGCTTAGAGAGGATAAAACAACCATTAAAATGGGCCCCTGGGGTTAGAGTTCCCTCCTAACCACACAATGTGACATTGTGATACCAATGAGCCATTTTTCTAAAGACCATTTTTCTAAAAAATGAGATAGAAACTTTTAATTTATTTTTGTTTTTTATTTATTTATTTTTTTGAGACAGAGTCATGCTCTGTCACACAGGCTGGAGTGCAATGGTGCAATCTCAGCTCACTGCAACTTCCGCCTCCTGGGCTCAAGCGATTCTCCTGCCTCAGTCTCCTGAGTAGCTGGGATTATAGGCATGCGCCACCACACCTGGCTAATTTTTGTATTTTTAGTAGAGACGGGATTTCATCATGTTGGTCAGGCTGGTCTTGAACTCCTGACCTTGTGATCCGCCCACTTCGGCCTCCCAAAGTGCTGAGATTACAGGTGTGAGCCACCACACCTGGCCAAGATATAAAAGTCTTATAATTGATTTAAACCATAACACCACAAAAGTGAAAAATAAAGCATAAAGATAATACCAATTATTTTTCTGCAAAATCATAAATATTCACTAATTAATTGCAAGCAGTCTGGGGAAATTAAGGAAGAAAAGGTCTTCTTATTCCTATTTCACAGACTTAGAAATTGAAAGAGGTAGGTGAAGGGGCACACAGAAGTTTAAGGATGCAGCAGTAATGAAAAGATCATCACCCAGTGTCCACTGTCTCTGTTTATTCACTAGATGATAAAATAAGAGTGCAGCATGCGATTAGTGTGCTTTTAGTCTAAAGACATGTATTCATTAAAGCTTGCTTAATACAAGGGCATTTGTCAGTTTATGCATTTTATTATCCAAAAAACCTGCTAGAGATTAATAGAAGTTGAGGAATTTTGCATAAAGGTTACTTCTTAAATATTATATTTTAATTCATTTTTACTTATAATATATTTAGACTCATACTTTTTTATGAGGAGTTAAAATCTGTTATATCTACTGTATTTGTGGTAACTGTCTTCAGTGTGATGACCTGCTGGGTCAGATATTGTCAATTTCTGTAACTCAAGACTTCAGTGCCATTTAGTATTCATCCGATTTATCATTTCACATTTGAATTAAATACCTTTTAACCCATTATTTGGCCTCAATGATAAATCAGTTACTTCAGGACATACTTAATTTCTCCTTTTCATGCTCTAATTAAATATTTGTAAGGTCACCACAAGTTGAATAATTTTGAAATTTTATTTTTTACAATTGTAAGGAATATACAATTCGTAAAATATTTTAGCAAATTTATTTGGAAAATAAATACAATATGGGCACAAGATGTCACTGCTAATTCTAAAGTATACTTACATTATAAATCAAATTATAAAAAGTTTTTACTTTGGATGAGCCTCATTTATTAATTATATTTTCATATATTCATTAGCTGTATAATTATAATAGAAAAAACTGTTTGAGACTAGAATATGCCAGTGATTTATTGAAATGCTATTAACACTCTTTTATTAATTTCCCACTTTAAAGTTTCTAATCTATCTATAAAATTTAGTTTTGTTTAGCATAGAGATTTTTAGATCAGATAAAAAGGAAGAAACTTGATCTAAAGTATGTAAACATAAACCTCCAGAGGTCCTAATTAAAATCAGAAAAATTACCTCACATTTCCATTATTATGACTCAAGCTCTCACCCACCTTTGTACCCTGTTCTGGCTTTGTTGATTTTTGATGTCATTGTGATGGTATCTAAACATTTATTTTATGTCTGCTCATATTATATTTAATCAATAAATAAATTTTTACTAAGTAAATAAATTTTGTTTATGCAATAAGTAAATTTTATCCAAAGTTCTTCTGCTGTCAGCAAAATGAATGC
>NW_016825567.1:1151993-1154029 GCF_001698545.2 Rhinopithecus bieti | reverse complement strand
TAATCTATCTATAAAATTTAGTTTTGTTTAGCATAGAGATTTTAGATCAGATAAAAGGAAGAAACTTGATCTAAAGTATGTAAACATAAACCTCCAGAGGTCCTAATTAAAATCAGAAAATTACCTCACATTTCCATTATTATGACTCAAGCTCTCACCCACCTTTGTACCCTGTTCTGGCTTTGTTGATTTTGATGTCATTGTGATGGTATCTAAACATTTATTTTATGTCTGCTCATATTATATTTAATCAATAAATAAATTTTTACTAAGTAAATAAATTTTGTTTATGCAATAAGTAAATTTTATCCAAAGTTCTTCTGCTGTCAGCAAAATGAATGCAGAAATTTTACTTTCAATTCTATTTCTATGCCCTTCATTCTATAAATATTAACCAAACTTGACAAAAGAGTTGTATGTAATGATAGCATTTTAACTAAGATATTTATATGTCCAATGTTGTTAGTTTTAAATCAAGACCACCAGTGTGACCTCAATCTTTCATCCAGAAATATCCTATAAGTCCCATGAATAAGGTGATACATTTAATCATGTGACAAGAGTGATTAACTATGGATTTTGGTGTGTCCAAATAAATTTCCATTACATACTTCCTTCATTTGTACTAAATAATTTATTTCATACATATACATATATCTGTTGTATCTCTCTCTCTCCATATATATGTATATATATACACACACACACACATCACTAATACATAGCCCTTTTGTTACTAAAACTATATCTATATCATCTTCCTTATATATCACCCCTATTCTCTCTCTCTTCATATATATATAGAATTATGTATCTTTCCATTAATCAGGCAGATGAATGGATGTTATACATGCTATTGCTTACTGACTTAAATGTTAGTGTACATAAACAGATTTTTGGTCTTCTAATTTGCATGAGTCTTATTTCTTCATTCAATAACAATTGATTTATTACTTTCTTTCCTCTATTTAGATGATATGAGAACTTATAGTGATGACTCCATGTAATCACTCTGTTACATATTACATGAAAATACTTCAGTGCATCTTTTAGCTAACCAAAATGAAATTCAGTGTGAAGCAGTGCCTCAGGAAACAAAAGCAGTTGTGATGGCATTGCTAAGGAGAGCAGCTGTATGTATCAGCAAACATAAAGGGAAAAAGAGGGACTTGTGTATATTTGGTAATAAGTGGATTTCAAATAGATATTACTTAATAAAAGTAATTTATATTATTAATCAAGAAGTTACATTGTAAATTATAAAATGCCATTATTAATAACTATTATGTGCCAATTCCACACAAGTGGACATAATTATTTGATATTTATAATAGGATCACCAAAAAATAATCAGTTTGCTTTATGATACTATACATCACTATCATTCTTAAATGAAAGATAATATAATTTCCATAATAGAGACAGAATGTCTGATAAAGTAATATACACTTAATGCAGTAGCACCAATCCTTAAACTTTTAAACACTATCATTCAAGTTTTATCTCTATTTGTCATCCAATATAGGTTTGGCAAAAGTAGGAGTCTCTTATTAGGAAGTAAAGAGAAAGTTTGTCATCATAAAGTGGCTGAGAACAAATTCAAACTAGAATTTGCATAATAAGTCAATTGCTTACACAACTGTCTGTTTCTGCAAACAAGCTCACTAAATAATGGTCACATTTATTAGAATTTCTGCTTATTTAGTATCCACCCACTCAATCTGTTGTTCAGAAAGAACTCAAAATCCAAAACAATGATGGCATCTGGCAATTTTACTACTGATGCATACATTTCACAGAAGATCAAAGTTGTATGATTTGACAGTCAGCAGTGTGGATTTTAATACATTTAATATCCAAGATGGCAGCTTGCATGGGAGTCTCTTGCTACATACAAAGCTTCCAATTCAAACACAATACTCCCTATGAATGAATGCTACAGCAGCCACCTTAATTCTCTCTATATTTAGAGTGTTCCCCAAAAAAATGTGAAAGATTTTTCTTCTTTAATCAGGGCATTTTTTTTCCCCTCACTA
>NW_016825567.1:1137320-1151669 GCF_001698545.2 Rhinopithecus bieti | reverse complement strand
TGAAAAATACTTGAAGTGTCAATTATAATAATATTATTTGATCAAGCGTTTCAATTCAGTTTTTAACACACACAAAATAAGCTAACTTTTTTCAACAGTTATGCATAGAAATATTCTATTAGTTTTTAAATCACAATATTTTGATAAGTTTCAAATAAATTAAAAGTAATGTATTTTAATTAAAGTGTTTTATTTGAAACAAATTGTATATTTTCTAATCTTATATTTTCATCTAATCTCACATTTTAGATAAAATGCTTGTATTTACATTTATAGTCTATTCACATCAAGAAAATTCATTATGTATTTGGATTTTCCCTCTTATACAGAGTCTAATCCTTAGAACAATGTAAATATAATCAATAAAAATAAAACATCATGAAGATTATTCAGTGAAGTTAGGCAATATCTGATCCATTGGTCACTATTTAGTCCTTCAGAATCCTTCTGTTGCAAATAAAGTGAAATTTAGCTTTTTGATTTAACAATATCTTGAATAATCTTTCCGACCTATGAAGAGATATAAAGCTAGCAGAAATAAGATATATTTAAAACAGAATCCACTGATAAAACTGCTTTCCAAAGAATTGAAGCTACATGTGTTAAGAGGTTTAACACATTATTCTTATAGGTCAATAGGACAGGAACATTAAAATTCACTCATAATTTAGTAAAATGAAATTTTAGAGGTTGGTAAATTAATTGGGAGGTTGTTACAAAAAAAAAAATAGTCTGAGAAAGTTCTAGTGCTTTAATTGCTCTTAGTTGCCTATGTAAGCAAACTGAAGTGTAATGTAAACAGTAAAATACAATTTAAACTTAACCAAATCGGAAACTGCCAACTAATCTCTAATTAGGGACTTTCCACCATATCATACCAAAATAAGGCAAATGGCTAGCTGTAACAAATTGAGTAATTTCTTTGCTTTCCTTCTGGATTCAGCTGATACAGTCCTCTGCTCATGCTGCTAAAACGGAGCACTCTAAAACTCTTCCAATTCTGGGTGCTGCCCAATTCATGAGCCATTCTTTGTTCAAATAAACACTATCAAATTTAATTTGTCTAAAGTTTTTCTTTTAACAGCGTTCACGAGAAGCATATGTCCTATTAACTCATTCACTTCATCAAAATAAAAACAACACACAAAAAACAATAAAATACAGTATAAGGTGAAGTGTATAATTCACATCTGCTAACTTAGATTTCAGAAGGTGGCTCTGGAGCTAAAATCAGCTGCTGGCGCTTAGCTACACCTAGCACTTAACCTAGCCCGAGGGGCAATTTGAAAAGACAGTCTTGAGGAAATCAACTGAATTTCAGGAGACTCTCTCTTATTTTTACTGCAGGATTTTCTTGCTTTAATTGCTACTGTCACCAGTCGACTGGTTGACTCCAATTAACCCTAGGGAAAATGTTATGAATTAAGTATTTTGTCTTAGTTCTGCCACAGTCAGTTCTCTTCCCCTCTCTCTATACTTGGTTTCATTTGTAAAAAACATAAGCAAAAGTGATTATCGATATTTACAAGAGAAAATATCATTTCAAATTTAGCATGGGTTAAACTCATGCTTCCAAGAGAGAACTTGTTTAAAGACATAAAAATAATTGCTAGGTCTAGCCTCTGTTTCTATTACTGTATCTCCATAGTGGTTGTCTAGAAACTACATGGCACTGATTGACACCAACTTAATGAAGTAATATAATTGCCCAAAACACTGAATGTAACTATGGTTGGAAACATCAAATAACTTATTTGGAACAGATGTAAGATTATCAGAGAGAGAATTTGAAACAGACACCAGTTAAGTCCATATGGAATAGTCACTGGGAAATGCATACCAAAATGACAATGAAATACCATCTCACACCAATCAGGATGGCTACTAGTAAAAAGTGAAAAAACAGGATGGCGACTATTAAAAAGTGAAAAAAACAACAGAGGCTGGTGAGGCTGTGGAGGAAAGGAAACACTAATATATTGTTGGTGAAAATGTAAATTAGTTCAGCAACTGTGGAAAGCACTTTGGAAATTTCTCAAAAAATAGAACTACATTCCACCCAGCAATCCTATTGCCAAGTTTATATCCCAAAGAAAATAAATTGCAGTACCAGAAAGATGCATGACTTGTATGTTCATTGCAGCACTACTCATCATAGAAAAGACACAAAATCAACCTAGGTGCCCATCAATGGTGGACTGCATAAAGAAAATATGATACATATACCCCCATGGAATACTATGCAGTTATGAAAAGAACAAAATCATGTCCTTGGTAGCAACATGGATGCAGCTGGAGGCCATTGTCCTAAGCACATTAACACAGGAACAGAAAACCAAATACTACATGTTCTCACTTACAAGTGGGAGCTAAATATTTGGTACTCATGGACATGAAGATGGCAACAATAGACACTGGGGTGTAGTAGAGGTGGGAAGAAAGGAGTGGGGCAAGGTTAGAAAAATTAACTATTGGGTACTATGCTCACTACCTGGCTGACAAGATCACTCATATCCCAAACCTCAGCATCACACAATAAATCCATATTACAAGCCTGCACATGTACCTCATGAATCTAAAATAGAAGTTGAAATTATTTATAAAAATGATATAAAATAGAACCACAATGAAAAGCCAGTACAAAAAAAGGGGGGGGGGGGGCGGATATTGTTTGGTTAAGCTCAGCAAACAGGAATGTTCTATACAATATTTTTGAATCTTCTCCAGCACAGTTTTCATTCTAATTTAATGCAGACATTGCCAAAAGTTTAATCACAATTACAAATCTGGATTATGGCAATGTTTGAATCCAAACACTGAACAAAATCTAACAAATGTTCTGTCATTTAAAGAACTCCAGACAGAGAGAAGAGTAGGAAAGGAAGGGACCCAACATGAGCTAAACACTTCATGTGTTCCAGGAACACAGCCAGGTGCACCTATCCAACGTCAGAAGGCAGACCACTCATATCAAAAGGTTGAAGAAAGGAGGCTCTGAGAGGTCCTCCAACTGGGACAAAAACATATTTTAAACTTAGATTCACTTGACTCGTTCTGTTACTTGCTCTATGAGTTACCAAAGTCATTAACTTCAGGTGGATCTTGTTGTCCTTACCTGGAAACTGAGAACACTGATTGCTAAATCCTCTTCCACATCCAAACTACATTATTTTAAATATATGCAGTCAATTTTTTTTTCAATAATTCAGAGGAACGTCTCAGTCATTATTACTCTCAATTCTAAATGAATTCCCATGTTATTGTTTGTTACTAAAATAGATATTAAATAAATTTTAAACTATTTATATTTTCTCTCTTTTCTTAAATTTAGGGAAATGAGCTGACTTATTTTCTCTTATTTCTTAAATACACATGTATTTTTACATGGTGTCAAGTTTAACACTGTTGACAAAAGACAAATCATTTGAAACCACTCAGGTTTTTAAACGTGCAACTCCCAACCGTATTAATTGAAGTGTAAGGACTCTAGCTGCTGAGATACTTGGAGAACTCCCTTTGGATTGCTTGTGAGGCTTACAAAACAATTAAGTATTTGCTTCAGTTCTCTGTGGGCGCAATCCTAAAGATGAAAGATGCAATGGTCTATTTACAGAGAGTACTTTTAAGAGAAGGCATTGCTTCCTGCTGCCACATAGCAGGGCATATCAGCGGGAGTTCATTTGAAATGGCTAGTGTTTTTTCTCTCATCAAGTATTCCACATGTCAGACAACATAGGACTGGAAAAGCAAAAGTATAGAAAAACTGGGCATGATTCTAAAAATTCTATTTTATATTTCTTCAAAGATAAACCCTGGACTAAACCATAGCTTTTTAATGTTTCTGATCTTCGTTGAATGTGATTGCTTTGTTATTGTTTAGTTAATCTCAGCAAACCACTTCTAAATTCAAGAGAAATTTCTTCAATCCTGCTCTTTTTGTCCTGAGCTAAGACAGGATGATAACAGTGGCTGGCATTAGTGAGTAAATTTTATAACCAAAACTGACATCTCACTCAAGTACGCACAATTTAAAAGAGTAATGAATTGTCAGTTTTAACTGGAAAAGGGTTTTTATGTGATTTTAGAAGTCTTTTGAATATTTATTTTGTTCCACTTTACACAAATCTGTCTAAGATTTATCTTGTTACTTCCAAATGTAAGTCTCTCTTGGCCAGATTTGGAAAATAAATTAGACTTTACAAACATTATGAAGACCGAATCAATACATTAATATTGAGGAGATGTTTGAAAGATTTATTAACCACAAAAGATAGCAAATATTACATCAGAAATATTAAACATGTATAATCAAAGTCATCAATTGTAGTTATACAGAGACTCTATAAATAGTATAGAGATTTACTTAAATATGCTACAGATTCAATCCAGTCTATCATATGATTATAGCTTACAGGAAGAAAAGCAAGAAATTAAAACTGAAATTGACAGATGGAGTAAGACAGTACATCTTTTTGTATGTTTTATTCCCTCATCACTGATTTTTAAAAGTAATGCCACAAACTTGGACATTAAAAGTCAGCCAAGTAATATTCAGTGAAGGTTTTCATTCAGTCAATAAATATTTAATGAGCACCTATTAGAGGCCAGAACACATGCTTAATGTTGGCGATAAACTTTGAATAAGACATCATCTCAACCAATAAGAGACTTAGAATCCAATGTATAAGCTTGTGAGCAAGCAACTATTGTAAAAATATGGACACTTAAAAACGGGAATACTTTGGAAAGGACCTTAGTACAAACTAGTTTAGAAAATTTGCAGGTGATGAAATACCTGGATACCCTATAAGTACCAACAACCCTCAAACACTGGCATGATTATTCTCATTTTACAGAGACGCAAACCAACCCTGATTGATTACAAAACTTGATATTGTTCGCTAAAGGTAACAATGCTGATCCTGCTAGAGTGCAAATTTAAGTCCAGATAATTTGACTTGAAAATCCATTCCATTTTTGTTTTACAACTCTGCCTACCATAATTGTTAATTAATAAATAAAATGACATTCAAAGTTACCTTCATTTATCTGGCAAAATCTTAAGCTTTTAAAGTAGGTTGAGTGACCACGTATGAGGCTCTTCTAGAGCCTTAGGTTGTTGTTTTTGTTTTTGAGACAGGGTCTCATTCTGTTGCCCAGGCTGGAGTGCAGTGGGACAATCTTGGCTCACTGCAGCCTTGGCTTCCCAGGCCCGGGTGGTTCTCCCACCTCAGCCTCTGAAGTAGCTTAGCCTACAGGCACACAATACCAAGCCCAGATAATTATCGTATTTTTTGTAGAGGGTAGGTTTCACCATGTTGCCCAGGCTGGTTTCAAACTCCTGAGCTCAAGCGATTCATCCACTTCTGCTTCTCAAAGTTCTAGGATTACAGACATGAGCCACCACTTCCAGCCTAGAGTCTTACATTTTAACCATAATTTCCTGTAGTACTTAAAAAAAATAAAAGAGCTTGCGCGCCACCCTAGTGAGAGAAATATAATTCTATTTTTCATTGAAATCACTGTCTAGATACAAGTCTATCAAGCATTATACAGAAGAAAATTAAGACAATATATTATTTATTAGTCAATGACATTTCTTCAGTATATTTGAATAAAGTGTATTCAAATGGTAATATATTAATTGTATCGAGGCTTAATTAGGTTGGTATAAAAATAAAGCAATATGTAAGAATTTGGTAATGTGATTTTTATTAAAATATGATTAAGTGTAGTACTGTGGAAAGAGCTCTGGTCAGGAATGAGATGACACCCATTTAAAACTTGGCTCTACTATTATTGCGTTTTGATCTGCAGTGAAAACTCAACTACTCTGCATTTTAATTTTATTTTCTCTAAAATGGGATTAATATACCTATTCATTGGTCCTGAGGGAGTTGTAAATAATGCAGAACACATTTAACTGCAGGTATGAATAATGCTAAGGCATGGATTCTAAGCCCCATGAGAGCAGGAGCTGTTTTGAGAGCACCAATACCAGAAAGAATAGTAGCCAAGAAATACAAGATTGTTTTACTAAGGTTATGTGAGTAGTTAGGAACAAAGTTGGAATTAGGATCTTAGTCTCTGAAGTGCAGTTACTTTCCACTACATTAGTGTTTCCCAAAATAAACAGGTATATTGAGAAAGAAAGAAAGGGCTGTTGTGTCAAGAAAGTTTGATAGAAGATTGACTGAACAGTAAGAAACTTAAAGCATAAACTTTGTAATTAGTCTTTAACTTGAGCCTTGGTTTTGGTACTTTCTATTGGTATCATTATGCATAATTTGCTAACCTACAAGAGTTTACCACCACACCCCATATCCTCGTTCATAAAATACAGAGGAGAATAATGTTTATAATTTGTTGCTTTTTGGGTTGACTAATATGTTAATGGGTATCAAGAATGTACCCTGGTGTCTGGCAGGTAGTAATCACTACAACAGCCATAGCATATATATTAGATGTCTGTGGCTGTTGTAACAAATTATCAGATACTTTCCCACATAAAAGAACAAAAAATGCATTATCTTGCAATTACATATGTTAGAAGTCCAATACTAATCCTACAGGGCTAAGATCAAGGTGTGGGAAGGGTTGCTTTCTTCTGTGGGGGCTGTAGGAGAGAATGTATTTTCTAGTCTTTTCCAACTTTTAAAGACTACCCACCATCTCCTGGTCTCTTCCTCCATCTTCTAAGTTAGCAATAGGGAGTAAGTCCTTCTCACATCTCATAACTCTGATCTGTTTTCTATATTTTTCTTCTACTTATAATAACCCCTCATTATTACATTGGGCATAACTAGTTAATAAAGGATAATGTCTCTATTTTCAATTCGACTGATGAGAAACGTTCATTTCATCCATAACCTTAAATCCCTTCACCACGAAAGGGAGCATATTCACAGGTTATAGGAATTAGGGCATGACATCTTTGAAGACAGTTATTCTGTCTACTATAGCTACGCTGATAAAAGTCATTCTTACAGGATCCTGTCTGCATTTATGATTTGTATGTCTTATAGGAGTGTAGTATTCAGAGTTTCAAAAACTTAATTTGAATCCCTTTTATTGTAGATTTTTTGGATTATTACTCCAAAGAATACACTGGAAGCAATACAAGAATAATGTATTCTACCATATTCTCTCAAATATATTTGTTAATAAATGGACTGTGTGAAAGGATGGAGAGATAGATAGATGTATGTATATCTATATATGTATAAGTACATGTATATATGTATTTATGTATGTATACACGTGTATAAATTTCTTATTTGAATATTTCATGCATTTTGTAATAATTTCAATTTAATTTTGCAAAATAACTTTCTCTTTTATCTGACTTTTAAGCAGTCATTTTAAATTGTTGGACATGTGTGATTCAGTGCAATTCTCTGAAGAAAATTCTTAACAGTTTGAGTAGGTTCAAAGGTGCAAAATAAATCCTAAATTCATGTTATTTCTAGCTTCACATATTTATTAAAATATGGAAGCAATCATTTTAAATTTAATTAATTAATTTTGAGATGGAGTTTCACTCTGTCATCCAGGCTTGAGTGCAGTGGCGCGATCTCAGCTCCCTGCAACCTCCGCCTCCTAGGTTCAGCCTCCTGAGTAACTGGAATTATAGGCGCCTGCCACCACGCCCAGCTAATTTTTGTATTTTTAGTAGAGATGGAGTTTCACCACATTGGTCAGGGTGGTTTCGAACTCCTGACCTCAGATAATTCGCCCACCTCAGCCTCCTAAAGTGCTGGGATTACAGGCATGAGCCACTGTGCGCAGCCGGAAGCAATCCTTTTTTACATTACATTTCTATCCTTACTTAATACAAACAAGACAAGAAAGAAGGCTGCATAATGTTACTTCTAAACCCATATTTTGCATGTGACGTTCCCATGTTCTTGTTTTTGGATGCCTCAGTCTTAGCAATTCGATTTTGAAGGATGAGGAAATATGTTAATACTGAAAGAAAATTCAATGACAAATGATATGCTTTCATCAACTGATCAGAATTTTCTTTCTATTCATTTTACCCTGATTTAATTTCTAATTATTTCTTTCTAGTTGCTCAGCATTTTTAATCTTTTATGACAAAAGAATGGATGGCACATAGACACAAAAGAAAAAGAAATAGAGCTTCCATTTCTGAATTCTATTATTTTACAGTTATTTACACATGGTTGCAAACTCTAGTAACAGAAAGTGTTTCCTCTGAAGAAAAGGAAAAAAAAAAAAAAAACAAAAAAAAAAAACAGAAGAAAACAGTGATAACTAAATATACTCCTTAGTGTATGCAAGACAATATTTTTCCCAGCATGTCTCTAATCCCTCAGTGGTATAAGCTTCTCTGTGAAGAGCTGATCACAATATCAACATTCTCTCCATTAACATAACAATTGCTAAATTTAAAACAAAGACATTCTAATTTGAACAATGTAAGAAGATTGTGAGATATTTCTGGTCCTTTAGATCAGAGCTTATGGTCAATTTAGGATATGATTTTGAGATGCCAAACCTGAACAGGAATTAACTCTTTCTTAGCCAATACATACCACTATCTATATTCTAAGAAGACACTGGCAGTGCACCCATGAGGACAGGAATAAATTATTTTCCTTACTTCAGTGTCTGTTTCATCTTGGGGCCAGCTTCACTATAGACAGAATTTGTCCATCCTTTACTTCAACAATCAAAATGTAGGTGATTGTTACATTAATGCCAGATCAAACTTATCCTTTGTGGATTTTTTTCCCACATTTCCCAGAAGAAGTAAATGAGGTACAAAGCTGTGCTCTGAATGGATAAGTTAACTGGAAATAAGTCTGAGTCTAGGTAATGAAAACCAGATACTCTAAATTCTTTCCATTCATTTGATCATCCCACTTTTCATATGATTTTGAGTTTGGTGCTATCATTTGCTGTTGTCATTCCCATTTACCAGAAAGTGGTGTAAGCCCCTTCTCTCTTTCCTAGAGAAATGTAGGGGTGTTGGTTTTGTCTTCTCATAGTTTACACAAAGTATCCATGTACTACAGTATTCAGTCCTATGGAAAGATACGGATTTTTGCTTGAGAATAATTTTTGCATAGCCTCCTGATGGGAGGATTGAGAGCTACCACAGTTCATGCAGTCAGTCTCTCTCACTGTCTCTGTCTCTGTGTTTCTTGATTGTGTCATAATATCAAAGAAGTTAGGAAACAATGTTGTTTCCCTTTTCAGTGTTTCCATATAGATACTCATGATGCCATCATTTTTCCATAATCACTGCCTACTATTACCTATTTTAACTAGGTGGATTTCTTTGCTCTTGTGTCCTCATTTTTGCTATTGCTAATGACCATCATTTTGTTTATAAAGTGTTTTGGGATGCTATTAAGTCTTTCCTCTTCCTTTAGTTAAAACCAAAAGTTTTTCCAATTTGGGCTACAATTACTCTGTCATTACTACTCTTAGAAGTTATATAATGAAGTCTTCTTTTTTTTATGCTTTGTCAGGCTAGGAGATGATTGGACTAAAAAATAAAAAGGTTAGCAAGAATCTCATTAATTCTGATTTTAAAAGTGACTAAGTGGCATTTGAACATATTTAGATACGATAAGAAGCCTTTTGTCATTATAAAGTTGAAAATGGCTTGGCATATGCATTTATCTATGTTGTGCTGTCATCACTAAGAACAGAAAAAACATAAAGTTGGAGAAATAGGCAGCTAATATTTATAAAAATGCTGTTTGACACGTCTATTAAATAAGAAGTTAGAGTAATGAAGGAGAAATTGAGGAGCAAAAACAAATAACTGACCTTTTCATCGGGTTATGAACACACATACAAACCTCTTGAAAGGTATTTATTACATATAATAATAATAGTGTCATTTATTGAGTGCTGACTTTGTGTCCAGATGTTATCACATTTCATTTCTTAATTTTGAAGGTAATTCTATAATGTGGGTTTCATTCTCCACAAAGCTACCCATAGACTGAGGGTCTCAGTCCTGAGTTAATATCGCTCCTAAGTGGCAGAGCCAAGGTCCACGTTCAGATGAGTCTTACTCTAGCACTGTCATCCTTTCCAATGTGTATGACTGTGTAATATCAGAATTTAGGAGAAGCCATTTTCTCTACAGAACATGGTTCCATTAGTTGATTCATATTGTCTATAATAATACAAATTAATTCATTAAGAAATCATATGTTGAGAAGTATAAATAAGCATATTACTTGCCCTCATGTGGTTTACCTTTAGTGAGAAACACAGATACTTTAACAAGTAACAGACTATGATAGGAGAGCCAAAAGGATGCTTAGAGATATTCAGAGAAGAAATGATTAATCCTATTTAGAGGGAAGGAAGAGTGTTTAGGAAAGAACAGAAACACAGAGGTGTGACACATCAGGTTCTCTAAGGGAAGAGCAACATGTTCAGTATTCCCAGAGGGCAAGGGTGTGCCAAAGACAGAAGAGAGCGGCAGAAGGATTGTTGCCCAGGGGGAAGGAGGGAGTGGGGGTTTCCCTGCCATTCTGGCTATACTTTTTCCTACAGAGATATCCTTAAACTCATCATTTATTTAAATGTTTATTTTATAGTATCTGATGCTGCAATATCTATTAATATTGTAATTTTAAAAGTTAAATAAAGTATAAAGCATAAAGTGAAAAGTATGATGAGTCTTATTGGAAACAAAATGTCTTATGTTCTTCCTTACTAATCATCAGGATAGTAAGCAATAGACAGCAAAGTTTAAGCAAAGTTCTGCATAATATAAAGACCCTTAAAAAATACTCATTCATCATGAAACACTGAAAATGTAAAGAATATATTTAGAATTATTAGATCAAAATACCAGGCCGGGTGCCATGGCTCAACACCTGTAATCCCAACACTTTCAGAAGACAGAGCGGGTGGATCACCTGAGGTCAAAAGTATGAGACCAGCCTGACCAACTTGTGTTTCAACTGGTGAAACCCCATCTCTACTAAAAAAAAAAAAAACACAAAATTTAGCCAGGCATAAGGGTGTACACCTGCAATCCCAGCTCCTCAGGAGGCTGAGGCAGGAGAATTGCTTGAACCTGGGAGGTGGAGGTTGCAGTGAGCTGAGATTGCATAATTGCACTCCAGCCTGGACAGCAAGAGTGAAACTCTGTAAAAAAGACAAAACAAAACAAAAACCCAGAGATCTTTCAATTCCAAGTGTACAGTACTCTAACTTATCATTAGACTATTCCCAATGAAAGTCCTCATTTTTTAGTCAACCATACATAATGTTTTTATTCTGAGCTCAGCAAAAGAGGTCCACGGGGCGATGTGTAATGGGCAATTTCTGATTATTTGATTGACAACGGAAGTCTGGGAAAAAGAGAAAGGTAGAGGTCAGTGTCACATTTTCTTCTCAATGTTTCCTGTGTGTGTATATGCCTTCTATAGTTCCATATGTGTCAATGCTCATTGTTTTATGTAATAGAGAGGGCTGAGGCCATGCTCGGCACAGCAGCCTGTGCACTCGGCGCCAATGGCTACTCATAAATGTCACGTTATAGTGATGCTATGAAATGTTAAATACTGCACTGGGACAAGGAGAGAGCTGGAAAACTATGAAACATACCAAATTAAACTGTTTTATTTACTTATCTTTGAATAGTAATATAAAATTTTAATAATATGTATAACAACCCCTATTCTTTCAGAAGGTGATGTACTAGAAGTCTGACTTCTTTACTTACCTTGAAGAAACAAACCAGAAGATGAATTTGTGCCTGAAATATATAGCTTTCTATTTGATTAACTCTGTATTTTAAGGCTTTAGTACGTTCCATGAAGTCCCTGTGAATTTGAAGAGTCCAGAGATTAAAACATTCTTTCTGTTTGATCTTGATAAGGCCATACCAATTTTTTTAACTACATGCAAATGTAAAAAGTAAGTTATACATATTTTGGAAGCAGCCAAATTGAACAGCAAACCACTCTTCAAAATGCAAAAATTGAGTTAGGTTGCCTTTAAGAACAACCTCACTGCTGTGTGCTCTACCGCAAAGTTAAAAGAGGAACACATCACACTGTCAAAAACAAGTGTATGAACTGCGAGCTCAAAAGCCCTGCAGTAATCCCAACCACATGTTAAGTCTCAGAAAGTGGGACAGTTTCTCCTTTGGAGTTGGGAAACAAAAAAACACTCCAAGGTGTGCAAAGCCAACAGCTCTCCATGAGAGATGGATGAGCCGTGCAATGGTTTCTGCTTTCAAATAATTGTTCAAATGGTCTGCAAGGCATCTTCATTAGCTAAATAAATACCTTTGAGAGCAATTTTTTTTTGTTCAGAGCAGACTTAAAGTAACTATTCCATGAGTCTTTACTAGGTCAGAGGCTTCAAGGGTAAATTTATGTTACCTTGAAAACACACATAGCTTTTGGGTAAAATGCTCTTTTAAAGGAGAGTATGGTATGCTCTGTCAAAAAAAAAAGAAAAAAATCAAGTAAGTTGAACCTAAAAAAATGAGTTTTCTTCTTTATGTTGTTATCCTGACATTTCATTCTTGGTCACTCAGGCCCCAATTCACTAATATACTCAAAGTCTGACTCACTTCACATCATTTCATTGTTTGCTCAGCACAGATTGTATAACCAGCCAAGTTAGAAGGTCAAGTTTATCGATTAAAACCCACAGCAATGAAATATCTGTTAAGCCAGGGTAACTGATTCCCATGTGGCTTAATCCACATAGAATTTTTCCAGATGGAGTGATTTTGATAAAAATTTGCAGTACTATGAGATTCCAACAAAACAAAAATATAACCAGATGCATTATTATTTTAAAATTACAGTGTTCACATTCACAAGTTGAATGAATACCTCCACCTCCACATTCTTCCTTCCGTTTCTACAGGATCCACACTAGTTTTCAGCTCTCATTCAAAGGTGGACTAACACAATAATTTCCAGCTGGATTATCTTTCTCAAGTTTTTACATCACAATTGTGTTTTACTCAAATAAAGTGTCTACTATGCTGCTTCCGTCTCCCTCCATAATCAAACCCAAGCTGATCCAAAAAGATGCAGAAGGGCTCACTAATATACCAAGGTTTGTTATCCTGAACAATATCTGAAGAGGACAGCCTCATAGTAATGCCAGACAGTGTTCAATGTGATGATTACCTGAATTCATCGCACTGTTATACAACAGCATCTTTTGTGGATAAGTTGATAATAGACGTTACCAAATTCTCTATTAGCTAACTTTTTCTGTCTTCCTAATACAAACAGTCTTAACCTTTTTTTATTAGCATCAGGAACTCTGAGAACTGGATAAAAACTCTTTCCAGGGGAGAAATATCAAAAAATACCAAATTTTGCATATAATCTCATTGATTTTTTGGTTAGTGAATCCTTCACTTTAAAATCAAGTCTCCTTGTTTTGGCCAATGTAACAGCTATTTTTGGGGTAAAATTGTTCCTCAATAAACAAACAACAACCAAAAGTAATACCACATTACCCAAGGAAGCCTACGTCTGAGTTTGAGGAAAGTTGTATTTAAAAATCTCAAACATATTTTGTCGATCTTATCAGTATTTCACCATTTCTTCATATATATAAGACACTGTGTTTCAACCATTTCCAGCTGCAGAGATGGTGGAACTGTATGGATAACTTCAAACTTTCCATACAATGACACACATAACTGCTTCTCCCCCTGGCATCTTCTTAATCTGGGGATGCTCCAACTGTGGCTCTCCAGGGTTCCCTCTCTCTGCAGCTGCTCCTCTCAGTATTGAATGGTTCCAGTCAGCAGTTGAGCTTAGCAATTATAGCCTCCTACAACTGCTCCCCAGTGTCCTCCATTGCTCCCCATCGCTTCTATATTCTCAAACCACCTCCAAGCCATCTCCATCTCCGAGGAGCTGTACCTTTGAGCATCTCTTTGTCAGTACCACTTCTAAAGGCTATCCTATGACAATGCTCTCTGATTGAGCCATTCCTCTCATCTTGTCCTGTTCCTACTCCTTCTCTACAGTTCTTATTTCATTTTATGAAACAAGACAATGTGAGTTTATACATCTAATTGTTTATTCAGCACTTGCTGAGACTTGAAGTAGCTCCTCATGGAGCTCTGAATGACTTACTATACACTCTAAAAGTAACTTCCAAGCAGTATACTATGGCTATCGCTTCATGCCTTGTAATTAAACCTCAACCCTCTCCACTACTTCACCCCAAAAGTTGGGTATGATCCTCCAGAAAAAGAAGACCTTGCTCTTGTGCCCTATATATACATCTGTCCTAGCCCCTACCTAACTTTAGCGCACTCGTTTGCCTCCAAGTCGGTAACCCCCAGCTGCTAGGCAATTTCCT
>NW_016825567.1:1132909-1137068 GCF_001698545.2 Rhinopithecus bieti | reverse complement strand
AAAAAAAAAAAAAAAAAAAAAAACCTAATTTTATTTGCAGATCTTTCTTTTCCAATACTTACAACAATGCTTAGCACAAAGCAAATGCTCAAAGAATGTGGCTAAGTTGCTTTAGCGTTAGTGTCCAAACTCAGTTAACTGGTTTACTGAAGAGGCCCAAATTGCTCTTCATTAGTTTCTCCACCTGGCACAGGTGCAGCTATAAAAATCAAAGCTCAGAATACTTCTAGACAGCTCATAGCTCCCAGGGTAAATATACAATCACAGCTCTACAGCCTCTCTGTAAGTTATTTTTCTTAAAGTTTCAGTCTGTGTGGTAATGAAAGACTCCTATTTTCACTCATGCCATTGTGTATTTGTAGCTCTAATATTCATTAAGGATGCAACTGAAATGTTAATGATAATTGCACCCAAAAAGCTAATAAAGAGAAGCCCAAGGCTCACATAAATGCCAGCATTTAATAATTATGCATACTTTTAGCTTTTCCCCAATTTATCTTACTTTCTAATAATTAGTTTAATAAATCTGAGATCCCAATATATGTGAAATTAATTTTAAAATTTGTTTTTAAATTTGCTTTTGATATTCAGGAATGAGACGTATTTTTCCTGGAATGTAAGGCAGTAATTATCATTACATAAAATGGTTAACTATATAAAGGATAGAGCTTAAACACTTGCCTTTTGGGAATATTTACAACTCAAAACCACTTGAAGTTTTAAGAAAAAGCTGTATCAGTCTGGATACAGTCAGGAAAATAGAAACCACTCGGGGTTCATTTGACCCTGAAAAATGCAGGTTTAAACTTCAAGAGTCCATGTACACTTGGATTTTCCTCCACCTCTGCCACCAGACACAGCAGGACCAACCCCTCTTCTTTCTCCTCTGCTTCAGCCTACTCAATGTGAAGATGAGCATAACGAACTTCATGATGTTCCACTTTTATTTAATGAATACTAAATATATTTTCTCTTCTCTATGATTTTCTTAATAACATTTTCTTCCCCTTAGTTTACTGTATTGTAGGAATACAGTATAGAATACACATATATATATTCTTATACATACAGTATAATAGATATAGAATACCATTGCATGGTTCATACATATACATATTTATATATGTATTAACATAAAATATGTGTTAATTGACTATGTATGTTATTGGTAAGGCTTCCAGTCAATAGTAGGCTACTAATAAAGTTTTGGGGGAGTCAAAGGTTATGTACAGATTTTTGACTCCGTAGGAGATCACTGCCCCTAACCCTCATGTTGTTCAAGTGTCAACTGTATTTCAGAAAAAGGATGGACTAATACAGAAAAGTTTTTACATAAGCGATGAAAGTCTAAGAAGCCAGAGCACATGAAGGAGAGGACATCAGAGATTTTTAACAAGAAGAAGTCACTAATACTTTTGCAAACAGGTCTCATTGCCAGAGCCCAAAGGTCAGGACTGTTCAATAGCAGCCAGGCCCATGACATGGGGTTTCCCAGTGTGAGCTATGCCAGCAGGAGGATGGACTGTCCAGCTGAACCTGGAGCCAAGGAAATAAAAGGCTTTGCAGGAGACACCACTGCCTGTGGCAATAAGAGAGAGGAAAATAGCTTGATTTCTCTCTTCCCCCAGTCTACAATCACTCGCTTGCCAGTATCTCTCATTGAGTGAACCCTGCCAGAAACCAAAAAACATAGAGGGATGGGAATGCACCTTCTGGTGTGAGGGTGACATAGAGCATAGCAAGAGAGGTGCAGAGAATAGCTTTGGGATCAAATAGGCAAAAATGAATGCATAATATCTTTCCATTAATTTTAGGTAGAAGTTTTCCAAAAAATGTAAGATTATTTTCAATTATGCTAGTTCAAAACCTTAACGTTGATATAAATTTATTGTATCTTTTTCACATAGAATTTATCCAGGAGAAGAAAGAGTAATCAATTTTATTAATATTTTACAGTCTAACTTTGTTGTCTAAATTCTTAGTAAAGATCACTTGGAATCAGTGAGAGCAGTATCAATTGCATCCTAATTCAAAGGGAGAAAGAAGAAAGGACCTATATGCACACTATTAGCTCTTTGGAAAAAGAAAGATTATAACTCAGATTGAATACCTGCTCTGAGTCAGACACCTCAAAAATATGTATCTAATTGTTTTTTAGATTTTTACAGCAAACCAGAGAGCTGGCGATTACTTTTTACTTCTCAGAGGATGGAGGTGAGTGTTAAACAGATGAAGAGACTTGACCAAGTTCATACACTTTATAAATATTAAAAGTGAATGTGACTTGAGGTCAATCTAATACTTATGCCATGCCAAACTACTTAGGAGAAAGAATACTGATCTTCACTAGTGTCAACAGGGGAAACAGATCAGAGAGAAAAAAATTCAGAAGAATTTTCTCTGGTCATTGGCTGTTTATACTCTAAGAGACTTCACTCCTTCATTCTATCATCCATTAAATATTTATTTCAGCCCCTTTTATATGCCAGCCCCTGTTATACTCACTCAGGTTAGGTCAGTAAGATGGATATGATCTATATTTTCATGGAGCTTGTCACAACCTACCATGCATTTGAAAATTAAAGCATGTGTCTTCCATTCCATCAGTGGTTCTCAACCAGGGGTGATTATTGCCCCAGCAGACATTTAAGTGTTACAACCAGAGAATGTTGCTAGTGTCCATATGTTGAGGTCAGGACATCCTACACTTGTACAGCAATACTCTCTCTCTCTCGCTCTCTCTCACACACACACACACACACACACACACACACACACACACACTCATATGGCCCAAAATGTCAGTAGTACTGAGGTTAAGAAACTTATTCTAGATAAATATAAAGGTACCTTTATTTTAAAGTGTGTATATGTGTGAATGTGCATGTGGAGTGTATTAGTTTTCCTATTGGCTGCCATAACAAAGTATCACAAATCTAGTGGTTTAACACAACACAAATGTATCTTACATGTCTGTTAGGCTAGACATGTCTCACTCAGCTATACTCAAGGTGTTGGCAGGGCTGAATTCCCTTCTGAAGTTTCCAAAGGAGAATCCATTTCCTTGACTTGTCTGGCTTCTAAAGTCTATCCAGATTGCTTGGCTCAGGGTCCCCTTCGTCTATCATTAAATCCAGCCATTGTAGGTTGAGTCCTCAATCTGGTCTTCATCAGCAGTCAGCTCCCTCTGACCATTCTTTTGCCTTCCTCTTCCACTTTTAAGGGCCCATGTGATTTCACTGGGCCTGAGTGGATAATCTAAGTTAATAGGCACTTTTTTTTTGTTTGTTTGTTGTTGATGTTTTGTTTTGTTTTTTCTGAGGCAAGGTCTCGCTCTGTCACCCAGGCTGGAGTGCAGTGGCACGATCACCACTCACTATAGCCTCCACTTTCTGTGCCCAAGCAATCCTCCCACCTCAGCCTCCAAAGTAGCTGGGACCACAGCAGCTATTTAATTTTTTTTTTTTTTTTTTTTTTGTAGAAAAAGGCTCTCCCTCTGTTGTCCAGGATGGTCTCAAGTGATCCTCCTGCTTCGTTCTCCCAAAGTGCTAGGATTATAGGATAGCCCTGTCTTAAGATCGGATTACATTTTTCCTTGCCACTTAACAAATTCTTTGGTTCTGGAGATGAAGATGTAGTCATATTTGGAGACTGTATCATTCGGCCTCCCACAAGGGGTAATGAATGAATGCATGTGCAAAGTTATTTGCATAAAGTTGGTATTGAATTTAAGTGAGACTTCATAAGTCTTTATTGATTTAAACTGAAGTCATCCTACCTGCTCTTTTAAAATGGGCTCACTTAAAATGAACAAGTCCTAAGCAGAGTGAATAACAACACATCTCACTTTATTCTGCACTAATAAATAGCTGCAAAATCTGTCCCTCCTCAAGTCTTCAATATTTCATTTTAAAAAGTGTCCATCCACCTATAATTGTGTAACTGTTGGCTCGTCTTAAATGTTAAACTCTTGTTTGGATTTGGCATTAGAAACATTTGGCTACGGTCTTTGTAGCTAACTCTGTCCCATGTAAAGTATATTTTTTCTCAAAATAACGCCTGTAATCCCAGCACTTTGGGAGGCCAAGACGGGCAGATCACGAGGTCAGGAGATAGAGACTATCCTGGCTAACACGGTGACACCCCGTCTCCACTAAAA
>NW_016825567.1:1110907-1129265 GCF_001698545.2 Rhinopithecus bieti | reverse complement strand
AAAAAAAAAAAAAAAAAAAAAAAAACATTACTAGGGTAGAATATATTTTGTAGAAGAAGGCTGGTGTCTTATTTGTTACTTTTTACCACAACATGCATTCACTATTCTACATTTGTGAAAATATGGAAATTAGCAGAAGATAAGAAGGTTTTAGCCTCAAATAAAAATAAGCAATCTAAGACATGAATGTTTAACTAATCCTTTTAATTTATTTATGTTTCTTATTATGTCAGCATTCATGGTCTTATGTCCTAAAGATAACATCAACATACTAAGTCACAGTTTAAGAAAAGTGACTGGCAAGAAGCTAGGCAGAAAGAAATACGTGCATTTATAAAAACAAGAAAACTCTACTGAGTTTCTAACATTTGTCAGACACCATCCTGTTGAGAGTCAAAAAATAAAATAAAATAAAATAAAATAAAATAAAATAAAATAAAATAAGACCTAGTCATCATGCTCAAGAAGTTGACTTGAGACCTTACTTGGAGTCCACAGATAGATTTAGGGAGTTCATAAGCCTGTGCTCATGTAAAGAAGTATGCTAAAGGTATGTGTATTTTTCCAGAGAAGGGGTCTACAAATTTCATCAGATTTTCAAATGGGTTCATGACCACAAACTGTTTAAGGGCCACTTGTCTAAACGCAAACCTACCAATGTGGGTTAGAAAACTGACAACTTGGTGCAGGTGCATGGTCCCTGTTTCCCAAGTCTTTCTATTACTCTTGCTAGATTACTAACCAGAAGATGCTGAAGGGATGGGGGGTGAAGTATGGGGAAGAGAGATATTGGAATATAACCTCCCTCTAATTCTGGAAACGAAGCTTTGCCACCAGTTTTAATTGTGTCCATTTTCCTGTTGGTGCTATATATGATTAATTCTTATTTTTCTACTACAGATAATACAGTAAACAGTATTAGCAGATTCAAATTTTCTCCTCTGAAATTGTATCTTTGCTTTACATAAAGGTTACAAGAAGTATTGTCAGTTGGCATTTAACTAATGAAAACAGTAAATTCCTAATTGTCTTTATAGTGATATCTTAATTATGTACGTGATTTGGGGAAGAAAAAAAAAACACACACACAAAAAAACAGAAAAAATATTTCATATATCAAATCCCATTACAATGACTCTAAGAACATAAGTTACTTCACCAGACATAGGTTTTATTTGCAGTGTTTCTTAAAATAAATAGGCCAGCTAGAGGTTGGTAATCTTTTATTTATAGAGAGATTTTCATAGTGATAGTGTACATTGCACTGGGATTTGACATGTATTACTTACACAGTTATTTTCTTTGTTTTTTTTTAAAAACAAAATGAATATACTCCAAGACAGGCAACAAATATAACCATTCTCCAATACAGATTGCACATGCAAAACTAAGAATTACTACCAAGAATATGAAAATGGGATCAGTCTGCTGAGCTCTGACATACTTTTCAAACTCTGTGCTTCAGGAATTGTAAGAAATATCCATTAATCATTAAAGGAACTTTTAAAGGCAGCAAATCTTGCTTAAAGGGATAATTACTTTAAATTATTTTCAAATGGTATTTTGGACTGTGTGTTATCAAAAACAGAAATACTGCCTTAGTCTCCAAATGAATAATACATAATATTCTTCTTCTTTCTTATATATCCTATGCCCACATACGTTTTTATGGAATACTTGCCACTGTGATTCAAGCTTAAAACTTGAAAAAAAAAAAAAAAAAAAAAAAGGATAAAGTAGGGCAACAATTCTCCTCATCAACACTGACCACAAGCTGTATAATTATCTGATTTTTGCCCCTCTTCTACCACCCTCTCAACGTATTACTCATCTCATGAGTAGATTCAAGGCAGTGAAGTAGAATCTTCCTTGCTGGTATAATTTCCTAGTTAGCAAAGATGCTTATTTAAATCCCAATAGTGCTCCTTCCTTCCTTCTGCTATGAACTCACAAAGTTCCTTCTATAGAAAAGAAAAAGATATGACTCAGATGGAAGCCGACAATGTGCAGTGGCTATCAATATGTTTTTTTGTTTTGTTTTGTTTTGTTTTTTTTGCTTTTCTCTACCTGTCTTTCCTTGGCAAATAACAACAAATTGAAAATGTATAAGACAATATTATTAACTTAGTAATTCCCCTTGTGTAGAGTAAGAAGTGCATTATGAATTTTGGCACAGTTTTGATCTACAGTATTGTTCCAATATCAGACCTTACATTAGGCAATATATAAAAATTCACGTGATCATTTTGCTTAGGAAAATATTATCCATATATTTACATAGAAAATCTTTTGGAAGCAAAATACTATTTACTGAAATGTACTTTCTCTTTCTGCTACTTTTTTATTCCCAACTGTAGAAAAGTAATGTTTGATAATTCTGAATATTAGAATATTTAGAAGAAAAAATGTGTATTCTGGAAGACAAGGTTGTATTAAAACAAGCTTGGGCGTGTTTTAGGCTGGGCGTGGTGGCTCATGCCTGTAATCCCAGCACTTTGGGAGGCTGAGGCGATTGGATCACGAGGTCAGGAGATCGAGACTACCCTGGCTAACACAGTGAAACCCCGTCTCTACTGAAAATACAAAAAAATTAGCCGGGCGTGGTGGCGGGTGCCTGTAGTCCCAGCTACTCGGGAGGCTGAGGCAGGAGAATCGCTTGAACCCAGGAGGTGGAGCTTGCAGTGAGCCGAGATCGCGCCACTGCACTCCAGCCTGGGCGACAGAGCGAGACTCTGTTTCAAAAAAAAAAAAAAAAAAAAAGAATTTTACTAAAAGTAGCTCAATTCACCTTATATCTTATAAATCATAGTAGCTAAACCCATAACCTAATGAATGTCGTATATTCACAGAAAAGTGAGGTAATAAATTCCTAGAATCTGGTCTGATATATCCTGCCATGTAACCATAGCAATTCTAGCCAGAAGGGATTGTGTGAAAAGAAAGCTGAAAATGTCCACCTGCAAAATGCATTAATTTTTTTAATTGTTATGCAATATTTCCTTGCCTAAAAAAGCTTACCCCACATAAGCACAGATGGTGAACCTGAGTTTTTCTGTGAAGGTATATTTGGGGAAATAATCTTAGATCTGAATTTGTCTGTGAAGGTACATTTGGGAAAATAACCTTCATTCTGAATTTGTCTGTGAAGGTATATTTGTGGAAATAATCTTGCTGAAGTCTAAGATCACGAATGACACCTGAAAACGTATTTTCCCAAGTTTCTCAAATTAGGCATAACTATACTAAATTGTTTAGATATCAGACCATTGTCTCTCTAGACCTCAATAATACTGCTTCATATATTTCAACAGATTAAGTATTTCCCAGTGGATAAAGTACTCAGGGAATATAATGATAGTCCTGGCCAGGCGTAGGGGCTCATGTCGGTAATCCCAGCACTTTGGGAGGTTGGCCAAGGTGGGTAGATCACCTGAGCCCAGGCGTTTGAGATCTGCATGGGCAACATGGCAAGATCCAATCTCTACCAAAAAAAAAAAAAAAAAAAAAAAAAAAAAAAAAAAAAAGGAAAAAAATTCCAGGCAGAGTGGTGTGCACCTATAGTCCCAGCACATGAGAGGCTGAGGTGGGAGGATCACCTGAGGCCAGGGAGGTTGAGGCTGCAGTAGGCCAAGACTGAGCCACTATGCTCCAGCCTGGACAGAGTGAGATACTGTCTCAGAAAAAACAAAACAGAACATTATCTATCTATCTATCTATCTATCTATCTATTTAATCATCATCCTATTAACTAATGAGGCGTATCTTCCAAAATGCTAATAAGATCCTGTCTTCATAAGTTGCAAAACTGGCCATTTCAGATAAATAGAAATAGAAAAAACAACAGAATGTTCTTAGGCCTGGTTCCATCATTACTACTTCATTGTGGGGAAAATCTGTAGGGACTAATACAATCTTATTTTCATCAGCAACTGAACTTATTTGGTCTTTCACCCTGTGACCAGTAGTCAGGTATTGATTAGTCCGCCTGAGCTCAGTATAATTTGACTTCCATTGGACCTGCACTATAATGTAAATTGGGTAAGTAAAGAATGATTTATGGTAGAACAGGTCGGAATCCCCTGCAAAGGGAATGAGAATGAGTATGTACACCTTATACATGTAACTTTTATCTTAAACATTTGAGATCACTTTTAGCCAAATTTTAGAGAGCAAATAATAAGCATTTTCTTACAAGCAGATAAATAACATGTATTTATCATATATGTACTTAGAAATGTAGCTCTGTTATGTAGTTAATGTTATAAAGAAGCTATAGATCATGTACAAAAAACATGGACAATTTTGGGAGACCTACTCCTAGTTTTAACTGGTAGTAGCTCCACTAACAAGTTATCTTTTTTCATTTACCTAAGATTATGTTTTGTAAGTATGAAGGTGCATTCCTTAAAGATAAAGATATTTTGGGTAGGGTAACATTATGTAACAGGTAATTAAGCCATTTTTATTTCAATGGGTTATTATTTGTTTCCATGCTAAAAATATTAACAGCATGTGGTTTGACTCTTTGTCCATTTGTTTGTGTTTTAGAGCATGTCCAAGATTGGGTTCCCATGTATAATTTTGATCTCCTCCACAGGTAAAAATAGATCCTGAATAAAACAGACTAGGATCCAATGCAAGAGTCTTGTTGTGAGCCATTATTGCATCCAGACAATGACTGTTTCAACATCTGTAGCTCTGTAAAATTTTTGTTAGTGGAGATAATTTTTCTTTGGTTTCATTTTTTGACTTGTTGAAAATTTTGAAATTTTCACTGTTGCAAGACAATGGCTTGAATTGTCTAATGTATGTATTCTTTCATGCTTTTCTCACCACTACTGGTTTTTTTTTTTTTTTTTCCTCCTTTCGGTCTTTCAGTAAAAAGCAGGCCCATGTCCTGTGATGCTGTTTATTCCCATCAGCTCAAACTGGAACAGAGTGTGATGTTCTTCTCTTTCAGTGTGCATCTTGTCAAGGCCTTACTATTCATTAAAAGGATTTTTTTTTTTTTTTTTTTTTTTTTTTTTTTTTTGAGACGGAGTCTCACTCTGTCGCCCAGGCTGGAGTGCAGTGGCCGGATCTCAGCTCACTGCAAGCTCTGCCTCCCGGGTTCACGCCATTCTCCTGCCTCAGCCTCCCGAGTAGCTGGGACTACAGGTGCCCGCCACCTCGCCCGGCTAGTTTTTTGTATTTTTTTAGTAGAGACGGGGTTTCACCGTGTTAGCCAGGATGGTCTCGATCTCCTGACCTCATGATCCACCCGTCTCAGCCTCCCAGAGTGCTGGGATTACAGGCTTGAGCCACTGCGCCAGGCCAAGGATGTTAACATTAGACAAAGATGTACTAATCTTTGGAGACTATGGCTTTATACTTGTGGCCACATAGAGTAGTTGCTCTCCAGATAATCATTGGTAAGTATAACTCTGCAGTATCTGCACTTGAATTACTATTCAACGACTAATTGGGAAAAATAATATCTGTGGAGTTTTGCCTAAGAAGGATAGGTTCTAAAATTCATTTGTAGATTAAGGTGGTAATCAAAAAGCTATCTCCCTGTTATTGGAATGGCATCTTATTGAATTTATTTTTAAATTTATTTTTTTACTTCCCTGCACTTCAGGTTATAAGTAAACTTATAAGTTTACTTATAACTTATACTTATATACTTATATAAGTTTATAAACTTATATAATGAAAGCTGTTACAAGTAAAAGCCTTATGAATGAATGCTACGGGTACCAAAGAGATGTTCTTTATACCTCACTGTGTTGCTCTGAGATAGCTCATAGCAGAAATGCTACTTTATTCTGAAAAACAGGATCAGAGTACTGAGAAAAATAAGTTTTAACCTATGAACTATGAAATGAATAACTGATTCTGTTTCTCTGTATATATTGGCTTTCAGAAATCTTAGAACTAAATTTTTGCCATGCTCTGAAAGTATATGGAAATCATATTACAAATTTTGTGATCTAACCTCACCTCTGACTGCATCCTACTCTTCTCTTGTTTATTTTGTTCCTCCTATCTATCTTGGTGTTCTGAATACTTCTCCGTAAGCCACTTCAAATCCCTTTTAACATAAAATAGAATATTAATAATAAATGATGTTTGAATGTCTTTTCACTTTATAAAGGCTTTCTCAAAATAATGACTAAGCAAGAGATAAGGATCTGATATTGTCATAGTTTAGGATCTTTGTGAAATGAATTCAAACAAGATAGAGTTTAGAGTGCAGGATGTTTATTAGGCAATATCCTTGTGATCAGCCCCTGGGGATGGAAGACGAAGGAAATGGGTTTGAATATAGTAAGAAGTAGAACTGCAATGGAGTCTGGACAATAGCCTCAGCTGCCCATGTGGAGCTCTGAACCTAAAATGGCCCATCAAAGCTCTCCTACATTGGGCTAAAAGGAAAAGTTCTTTATACTTCTTGCCTCAAGCAGTCATTGGATGTTAGCTACTCTACGCAGGCCTTGACTTCGGCAAGGAACCTCTCTGAAGCTGAGACTATCCTCAAAAGGGCCCTGAATATTGTCTTCTAATTACACTCCCAGTATCTAGAGAAAGAAGTCCACCCTTGATAAGGGAAGTGTAGCACCCCACCTATTACAAATACTGTAGGTGAGTTATGTACCCTAAGGAAATTACAATACCCTGGAGAAGTTAAATATCTTTGAGAAGTTATTTTGATTATAGAGTTATGTGCTAGTCAAATCTCCTTCTACTCTGACCAGAGAAAACATAGAGTATATTTCCTTGAAAGGGAATGAGTTGAGCAATAAATATTTCATATGTGCTTATTTAATACATAATATCTATGAGTGTTTAATTTGTGCTCTATACAACCTAGACTTTAAATGTCATGGAGAACTAAAAGTAGGAACCATGTCTTAGTCCATTTTATGCTGTTATACCAGAATATCCCCAATTGGGTAATTTATAATGAACAGAAATTTATTTGGCTCACATTTCTGGGGGCTGAGAAGTCCAAGAGCATAGTGCCAGCGTCTTCCAAGGGTCTTTGTGCTGCATCATCCCATGACAGAAAACAGATGGACAAGAACAAGAAAGCAAGAGGGGGCCTAACTCACTTTTATAAGGAACCTACTCTCACAACAACTAATCCAATCCCATGACAGCAATATTAACCCATTAATGAGAGCTCTCATGAATGAATAATCAGCTTTTATTTGACTGCACCTCAGACACTGTTCCTTTCAAGATTAATTTTCCAACACATGAACTTTGGGGGACACATTCTAACCATAGCACAATTCCTGACATACATTTAGGTGGACAGTGTTTATATTTCATGTTTCTTATCATTACAGTATTGTAATAGGGAGCCCTGGCTTCATTACAAGTCCTCCAGCCTCACACACTTTTACACTTATAAACAAAGAAATGAGTTCTTTGTAAATATATCACGTAGTTCGAAACAGGGAATAATAGGTCATTTGATTTATCAAAACCATGTTATATATAGGTAATGAAAAATTTTATTTTATTATTAAGTCTATTAGCCAGTTTCCACCCTTTTAAAGCCAGGCTCCAAATTATCACATTCTTCAAATTTCATAAATCCATAGATTACTCAGCTCCATTGGATAAAGAAAAAATATAAAGAAAAATGAAATGTACTTGTGGAGTAAGTAGTAGCAGGGGCTATATGTAAACATTAGTTTGCATGGTGTTCGATAAAGTTATAAAATATTTTTCTTTTTTGACTTAAATACATTTTTTCCTATTAAATCAAAGCAAATAATTGAAGTGGGATTTTATCACTGTTTTCATTTGTTTTGTTTTGTTTGTTTTATCATTTGTCTTTTTTTGACTGGTATGGACCTTAAACATCTTCTTGTCTTATGTCCCTTTTGAAATGAGAAAGCCAGAGTTCAGAAACTTAATAATTGCCTATTTCCAGATTAGAATTCTGGTTTTCCTATTCCTACTTTAGTGGTTTTCCTCCTCCATTGCTCCATTTATTTATATTAATAGTTCTAAGAAGTCAAGCACTAATAAATTTCTCAAACATAGTGTCTGTGTTGACAATATATCCACTTTTTATCCCTTTTCAAAATGATTAGAAAAAAAATAGTTCCCTGGAGTACATGCAACAATTGAAGGTGAGCTTTGTTTTTACCAGCCAATGTATGTTTGACATCAGTGATTAATACAGTTTTCCCTCAGTTGCTAAGCTTCTTTATCTTGGTGCATAAAGGACTGACAGATTGTTAGGTAAAGAGCATAAGCTTCAAAACTATGCTGATACCCCTGGGCATCAGACAGTCTAACAAATTTAGGGACTGAAGAGGTGTACACATCAGTTTATTTTTGTTCATTGAGAAGAAATGTAGTGGGGTTGACTTTTTATGACATTTATGTAGTATTTGAATTGACTGACAAGCCTATTAATGTATTCCCTGAACTTCATTAATGTAATATGAAAAACGCCTACATGTCAATCAACTTCTAATAAGTAATTACGTTTATAAATACTGTAAAATTATTAGCTTTTAATTTTATCCAATCTTATACTTTCAAAACAGTAACATGGATTTTCTTTTCTGGAGGAATAAAATATTATACTGAAGGAACATTCAATAAGTATATTCCTAACTGCTCAAAAGTTCACCATCATCTAATGAGCAGCAAAAAAGAGTATATAGTAAGACGTGTAGCAATTTTAAAAATGTGAACAATATCAAATAACGTAAGTAATATAAAGTTAGATTAAAAATCCTATGAGAATTAAACATGTACCTAGGCTGGTCTTAAATACTGATAGTCTGATTATTTAAAATATAGGCCTAATATGGAATAAGAGAGAATGGAAAAAGGAAAATGGGATATATTTATTCTTCAGAAATGTATCATTTAAATCTACAAGTTTAAAATGTACAAGCAAAATGTCTGTGTTTTAACTAACTTGAACATATTATTGTTCAAGTATACTTTCTTTTTTCACATAATGAAAATCTTTTATAGTCTTTGAGCTAGAAACTCAAGTCAAAGGGCAGAGAATTGAACAAGAGAACAGGATTAGGCTTGAATAACATAAGAAATGTGTTTTGTCTTACAATCTCATGTCAGTTTCTGAAGCTGGATTAACTCCCACCCTCTGGAGTCCCTGAATAATCTCTGATTAAAGATGGACTTTTGTGAAAATGTTATTATATTGGGATATACCACTTTTAAATAATGAACATCATCACAGTCTGCAATAATCTGCAAAAAAAAGAAAAATCATTGAGGAAATTCATTGACTTCTTTTCAATTTTACTTTGCTCCTTAAAGTTAATTGTTTAAGAAGTTTAACCTTATCACAAAGTTAAAATATTTACTGTACTAACAATTGAAGCTGTGTTTGAATTCAAGTTTACCTGTACATAAGGAAATAAAGCTCAGTTAATAAGGCTATAGATTAGTAATCTTTTTCAGACTTAAGCTATGCACCTAAATTAATTTTCAGCCTTGACTTATTGAAGGGTAAACTCAAAGAGAGTACAACTGACTTGCTCACTCAGTTTTCCTACTAGGAATAAAACATGCATGCTCTGGTACCACATTATCACATAATTTGTTATTAATTTTACTTAGAAATATAGCAACATCAGTTTCAGTTCCACAGAGCATAATATTTCTAAACAATGAACACATGATTAATTTATAAAGCAGAAGGAAATATGTAAAATGTAAAAGGGTAAAAAATAAACGTTTTCCATTCTCCTAGCATAATAATTGCATTTTCTTGAAAGTCGTTTGTATTTTAGGGTACATATGCTCTTATATTTTAGTATGCAAGAGAAATAAAATAATTTGATGCTTCTGTTTTTATCTGGAGATTGAAAGTTAGCTAGCATGCTTTATGATCTACTGAAAGTAAATCAAATATAAACCATTGTGTACGTGTTTTCTCAATTACTTCATACTTAAATAAAGAAATCCTAGAAGGCTGCTACTTTTCATTGTGACTTGAATCAAAGTAAACAGAGGTTGGATTGAGACAGAGTATTTGAATGGTTGGCGGACTGCATTTAAAGAGTTATTATGCATATTTCAAAAAGTTCTAATATTTCCATGTATCTATTGTAGGTTTCAAATATTTAATGTATCAATCATGGGCTCTCAAAGATATATTGAAGGGATGAATCAAAGGAAGATACGAGGTGAATCATTTACAAATGTCATAATGTGGTGTTAATGGATATTTCTTTATCTTTGTAAGTAGGGATTTGTATGCCCGTAATGGTCATTACACTTCTTAATGACTACAATACTTGCATACATTTTTTAAAGTGTGTGTTCGTGTGTGTGTGTGTGTGTGTGTGTCTTTCAATTCAAAGTCAGTCAGAAGACTTTTTCATTTTGTCTGTATATCTAGGAATGTAAATTCTGATATCTAGGAATGTAAATTCCTAAAAGCAATGACAATATTCTTCAACAAATATTTCAATGACAAAGAATATTTCAGCTGAATATTTCAGCATTGTTAATTGTTTCCTAGTCATTTTGATACCTAAGCAGTACTAAGCATAGTCTTTCACAATATAGCAGTTCTGAAAATACATACCTTGCACAGTTAGATGCACCTGCATTGTTCTGGGTGTATGTTGAGTCTGAACAGAACATGTGTATGGGCCATCATCTGTCACATCTACATTCTGTATCTGGAGGCTGTAGTCCCTTTTATTCAATGTTGAAATTGAAACTCGAGGATCCACTGACCACTTATCACCTCCCGCAAAAATAATACTTGACCGGTTCAGCCAGGCACCCTTTGAAGCTCCATCTTCCAAAAAGCACCTAAAAATTACAAGAGATAGAACACTATTAATCAAAATAAAAATGAGAGACAACATTATTTTGTTCTGAGTGTTATTTTCTTTTGCTGAATAATAGCACAGCATCAATTGCAAATACCAGACATTAACTCAGGAAACACGAACATACTGATACACCTTCCATTCCCAATGCAAATGTAAAACAATACTTGCATACAATTTTTTAAGTGTGTAGTGTGTGTGTGTTTCAACTGAAAGTTAGTCAAAAGTCTTTTTCATTCTGTCTGGATGACAAATTTAAATAAAGTTAAATTAGTTTAAACAATTTTCTATGTTAAAGCCTATTTCTTCGTTTGAAATTAAGAGAAGCAGTAAAGGTCTATGATTTAGACTGACCTGACCCAATCTGACACTGAATATAATGTACCAGATGCAGAAATCATAGAACCATATAAGGGTGGGTTTATTTATTTATTTGAGGCAGGGTTTTACTCTGTCACCCAGGGTGGAGTGGCACAATCTTGGCTCACTGCAACTTCCATCTGCTGGGTTCAAGCAATTCTCCTGCCTCAGCCTCCCTAGTAGCTGGGATTACAAGCGCCTGACACTGGGACTGGCTAATTTTTGTATTTATAGTGGAGACAGGGTTTCACTACGTTGGCCAGACTGGTCTTGAACTCCTGACCTCAGGCGATCCCCCTGCCTGAGCCTCCCAAAGTGCTGGTTTTACATGCTTGAGCCACCATGCCTGGCCTATAAGGATTTACTTTTAAAATAGCTTGGATTTGCACAGTGGGGAGCTTGTACACTGAAACTATAAACTATGTTTCACTGATAAAACTATAAACTGTGTTTACTGAATGCTGTAGTCATTAGATATAACAAAGCTAGTATAACACTTTTATTAATAATGTTGCTTGTTTTTGCAATTTATTGATCCAAGCCTTTTTTTTTTTTTTTGAGAGGGAGTCTTGCTCTGTTGCCCAGGCTGGAGTGTAGTGGTGCGATCTCGGCTCACTGCAAACTCCACCTCCCGGGTTCATGCCATTCTCCTGCCTCAGCCTCCCGAGTAGCTGGGACTACAGGTGCCCACCACCACGCCCAGCTAATTTTTTTTTTTGTATTTTTGCTAGAGACGGGGTTTCACTGTGTTAGACCAGTATGGTCTCAATCCCCTGACCTTGTGACCCCTGCCCAGCCCTCCCAAAGTGCGGATAGTAGCAGGCATGAACCACCGGCGCCCGACCGATCAATATTTTTTTATAAAGCATTCGTTTAGCCAGCAAAATTATAAGGTATCTAGGAGTTAAATCAGTATTGTCTTCTCTGCTTAAAAGTTGTAGTCAGCAATGGAGACACAAGAGCAAACGCAATATGACATAAAGAAAAGGAAAATATTTTATAAATCACACACAGATCAGAGGAATCAAAGAAGTTACTAACGTGGCATTGAAGCATAGAGAAAGGCCTTCCGAAATAGGCAATGCTGAGAAAGAGAGTATATTGGTAAGATATGGCATTCCTTGCGGGCGCGGGTTGGCTCAAGCCTGTAATCCAGCACTTTGGGAGGCCGAGACGGGGGATCACGAAGGTCGAGGAGATGATGACCTATCCTGCGAACACGGATGAAACCCCGTTGCTACTAAACAGATACAGAAAAACTACCGGCGAGGTGGCGGTGCGCCTGTATCCCAGCTACTCGGGAGGCTGGAGGCAGGAGAAATGGCGTAAACCGTCTGAGGCGAGCTTGCAAGGGCGAGATCCGGCCACTGCACTCCATTCCGGCCGACAGAGCGAGACTTCGCTCAAAAAAAAAAAAAAAAAAAAAATAAAAAAAAGATATGGCATTCTAGACAGAGAGGCTATGCTATATGTAGGCAGCACCAGGCAAACATGAGAGAAATAGGCATTTCAAGGAATGACAAATAGCCATGAGATATATGGTAAAAGGCATGAGAAATGGAATTGGAAAAATAAAACCAGATCCACATGATAATGACAAGCATAATAACAATTACTAGATTTTAAGGCCAAATTTGCAGCCTTATATTTAGTCATATTCTGTAACAGGTTTCGAAAATACAGCATTATGTTTAATAGTAGTCAGGCACATCAAGCTTTACAACAGAAGAAGGCTGTGGTCATATACCAGTAATTTTGCTGAGGCCTGAAATTCTGTTTCATCTTGAAAATGTTCTGTTACAAATTAAAGACTGGTTTTCTTAAATGAGTACAAAGCACAGCTACAGAACGAAAACACACATACATAGAAATAGTTTGACAGCATTTCCACAGAGCACCTTGGGGGATTGAACACAGTGTTTTGAGATTGCTATAAAATTGCAAACTGAAAGCAACAGGGTGGGCTGTTGTCAACTGTATGAAACTAATCAGTGGGTGAAAAAGTAAGGAACACGGTACATTGCAGAATCTAATTTGCAGTCAGCTTTACCATCTACAGAATCCAAAATGGAAGTCGTAAAGGTCAGTGTTAATTGAAAAGCTTGTCCTTATATATTTACTAAAGAAAATAAAACCCCCTTTAATGATGTAATTAAATAATTCCAGCATATTGTCATTCTTAATAATATGCAGAAAGAAGATACAGGGGACATATTTCCCATTTCACAAGATCACATTTGGGCTGGTACAGGACAGAACTCTGAAATACCACTGCTAGGACTGTGACAATTCTAGTGTGTCATTTAGTATCTGCATTCATCAAGTGTTTCTGCGTAACCTCTGCATCTATGTCCGTCGCATGTTTTTCTGTTGCGTGTTCATAACAACTCTTTCAGGGTATAGACTGCAACGCTCTCAATCACTAGAAAATAAATGGAGATGTTTAGGTTAAATGACTAGCCTAAGCCACGATATTAGTGGGTGCCAATGTTGAATTCATAATCAAGTCTTCTCTTTCCACATTCAATGTCCTTTCCACTGTAATGCAGATCAAAGACTTTTAAAATAGGTTTCCGAAATGGGAAAATGATTAGAATGTTGCAGAAATTACTGCAAGTAATTTCTTATTTACTGAATGTGACCAACTGCTTAACCTGTCCTAGTCTAAAGGAAGCAGAAAATTAATTATTAGTGGATGTTTTACCATGAAAGTCTGATTTAGAATGCTCTGTTGGGCATTTCCATTTCCCTAGAGGCAGTAGCAGCTTTACCTTTATTTTGGGGGTATTAGGGAAGACTGCAGATTAACCAGTAGTCTTAGCATAAGCACTGTTCCTCAATTCTGGCATGACATTGGCTGCCACAGAAGAATAGAATTCAACTTCTTCATGATGAAAAGATGGAAAAGAAAAAAAAAAAAAAACATCATTTATGTCTCCTTGGCTTCAATAACTATATTTTGTAATAGTTATTGTTCCCAACTCAAAGTTTTTCAAGATACATGTTAGTAATACTCTTGAATGACAATCAGAAAAAAAAAAATCCTTTTGGAAATTTTGTGGAATTTTGTAGAATTATTCTCAAACTACGCTATTAGGTTAGAACATAAATAACCCAAATTACCATACATGGAATTTTATAAATTTTGAATGGCAAGTCTATGTAGGCGTGGTTAAGTTATGAAATCATATAGAGAATACATGTAGTTTAAAGATCCAGTATGAGATGACTATAAAGAGTATGTGAATAGGCCAAATATACACACACACGGCTGTATGCATGTGTGGGTGTTGTTTTTTTGGTCATTATAAAGATTCCTTGAGAACAAGAACTGTGTCTTCTTCCTCTGTACTTCCTTTTTGTTCTTCACTTTACATCCTATTTTTTTCCTTTACAATATAAAGAGATATTGCTTGACATGTGTATGTTGTATTAAGAAATTTTGTAAGGAGGGAAGCTATGTAGGGTACAATGGGGTGGAGGGTGAGGGCCAAGTAGAGAAGCATGATACCAATTTATGTTTGTACTCTTTGGGTACCAACATTTTTTTTCTTGGTTTAAAAAGTCTAGTGTCTACAAATATAAATTTGTTGGAATCCTGGCCCATACGGAATTTAAAATTTAGCAAGGATGATAAAGCATGTGCATGAATAGCCGTCATGCAGAACAGGAAGTGAAAAATGTAGTAATTAAATTGTCATTATAATTGGATTATTGAGATTCTCTGAGAGTCTCTGGCTTCTGCCCTTGACCCTTGTAGCCAGATCCATTCTTCCCACAATAAGCAGAATGAGTATTTTAGAGTTTAAATCAGATTATCAACAACTCCAAGCCTTCTATTTAATTCATAAGAAAATTTATAATTCTGATAGTAGTCAACACAGCCCTATAGAATCTGGTCCCCTGATGCTTTTCTGGTTTTACCTCACACCCCTCTTTTCCACTTTGCTCTAGGTTGTGATCCTTTAGCTGCGCTTCCAACAAGCCAGGCATTCTCTTACCTCGGTTAGTTTATATTTGCTATTTCTTCCTTGAAACATTTTTCCCCTAAAGTTCTACATAGCTTGTTAACTATCTTCCTTAGGTCTTCATTAAATGACCTAATGTATTAAATAGCAAAAACAGCACGACTGTTCCAACACTCCCTGTAGACATATTATCCATTTACTTGATTGATTGTTGTCTCTCTCTTTCCACTAGAAGCAAGATCCAGAAATTTTGTCTATTTGGTTGCTTCTATATATTCCAAGGGCCTAAACATAATGAATGATAAATATTAGTGTGTGTTGAGTGGATAAATGAAGGTAAAAATTAGGAAAATTTTGGAGAAAGGAATAATATGGTAAAGTGTATCAAAATTCCCAAAGTGCAGCATAGTTGGAAAAGCAAAATCAGACCCATGTAAACTATAACATGTAATTAAATGCAAATATATATAGTACAGACAATAACTGGTGAATGATACAGAGGATGTGCTAAGCAATCTAAATCAGTAAGTGAAGAACTGAGCTAAGAATTCAGTGATCAGAAAAAAAGCAAGTCAGGGGCAGAGGTGGGCAGGGTGCAGGTGGCAGATCAAGCAAATCATCCATACACATAGATACTTGAAATAAGAAAGAACTACAGCATTTGACTCTACACTTCAGAAGCCTTTTTAAACCATTAGACATTCTGCTTAGTATGTGCTAGGAGTTTTGCTAGGCATTTTACATTTATTACACCATTTAAACCTAGCATAACACTGTGAGCCAGATACTACTATTATCTTCATTTTTTTAGATGAAGAAGTAAAGGTACTGGCAGGTTGTAATTGGACAAAGCAAGTCGGCTTGCATTCATAACCACAGTGACAGACTATGCTAGTATTTTTAGAGTCAGGCAGCAGCAAGTCAGGGGGTCTCCCTGCTTAGAATGGAGGAATCAAGGGGTAGGGGAGAGTTCAGGGAAGTGAGGGTGGTCAGATCAGTAATGGGACAGCATGAAGTAACACTTCTCTGGTCACAAATTCAGATCTTTTTTCTTTGGACTTCAAAATGGAACATTTTAGCAGCAAGTGATCTTAGGATCCCTTTGAAATACAGACAACGACATAATCTGAATAAAATGTACAAAAATAAATATATCCTCTAATCGAGTATGGCATAGCTTTCCTTGATAGTGGTTTTTATCTTTCACTTAAAAAATCTGCTAGACTACCTATTTTGCAAGGAGATGAATAAAATAGTTCCAAAAATATAGTCTTCAGCATATGCTCTGTTGACACTATACCAAATATCATGACAAATACTTAAATTTTCAGTCAATCATCTAGATATTTTGTACACATAGTTCCAAACATCTGGCTATTGGAAAATATATGCGAAAAACCTTGAACATTTCTTTTTGCTTCATGGTTGTTAATTATACAAACCCAGGCTCACAATATTTAATTCTTTTCGAATAAGGATGGCACTGCTGCCTAAATTCTTTAAAGAAGCCCCCTTAAAGGATGATACAATAGTAATATGTTAACATTACTATGAACCAGATACATTTTAAGCATGTTATGTATATTTTTCATTCAATCCTCAAAACAAGCCTTTGAGGTAGGTACTATCCAGTACTATTATTATTATCATCATTATACCCATTTTACAATGAAGACACTGAGATACATCTGTTAGTTAAGTAACTAGCAGATGACTTGATTATTGACATTTGTATTATATGAGAAAAACATTATTATGAAATAATTGCAGTAAATCTTCAGGCCTTAGAACCAAAGTAATATCAATAAAACATGTACATTTATTTTCAAAATGGGAGTTATGCCATGTTGGTTATATTTTACCTCTTGTGTAATAGCAAAAAAGAAAAGAAAATCACAAGTAGCATTGATTTCTTATTTTGTTGGAAAAGAATTCTATTTTCTATGTATTTCACTCTAGCAATTTGGGATAATAAGCTTATTTTAAAATATTTTGGATAAAAAATTGAAAGCTATCAGCCACTATCAATTATAAGACCAAATCCTCAAACATCTTAAACATTTTTACATTGTAAATTAGATAGGAAAAAAAACTGAAAATTAAGCTTTGTGAAATTTTCTTGCTTTTTTCATGCAGAACTATACTTAATGTCTCCCTGAAATCTGTGAAGTTTAATGTAACCAAGTGATAGTATTAATTCATATAGTTTAGTTTTACTTTAATGCACAACTTAAAATTCTTTAAATCTGTATTTTTTAAGAGACAGATTCTTGCTCTGTCACCCAGGCTTGAGTACAGTGGAAGGATCATACCTCACTGAAGCCTCAAACTCCTGGACTTAAGCAATCGTCCTGCGTCAGTCTCCCAGATATGAGTCACTAGGCCTGGCCCTAAGTTTGTTTTAAATACACACACACACACACACACACACACATTTATATGTATAGTTTGTTTATAAATATACATATATATAGTTTAAGTTTGTTTTATATATATATACACAAACATACACACATACATACACATGTATCATACACATATATACATGTATGTGTATAAAATACAAATTTAGAGCCATTTATATATATATATGTATATATAACATTTTCAATGCCTGGGAAATCGTTCAAATTTGGTTATGATTAAGTCGCATTTTCAAACATTAAAATCACTCATTTTAACTCATAATTAAACTATGTTTTTCTGCAATACCATAAATTGCTTTATCTTATTCTTTCCATTAACTCATTTAAGTCAAGCTTCCAAGTAAGAATATACCTCTGTGTTAGGAGGGGCAATGCCAAATGATTTTTACATATAAAGGGTGCTTCAATACATTATTTGTAAACAATTTAACATATAAATTACCATTTATGAAGTAAAATAAGCGTGACTAGAGTAAGAGAGATCTTGTACATTATGATTAAAGAAACTAGCAAAGTCTGAATAGCAAAATATCCTCATTTTTGGCCTGTTACTAATTATTATCATTTTATCCCAATAATAACAAATTTCATTTGCAGAATGATTACTATGGATTAACAGGCATAGAAACATTTTTTAAATGTATGATCTCATTTAACACTCAAAAAAACAATCTGAGAAGTAGATAGGTCTTATTATCTCTGCCCTAAGATTACTGAATGCATGCATGCAAAATTGATAAATGAAGCAAAGAATGTAAAAGTCCTCAAAAAAAAA
>NW_016825567.1:1094026-1110639 GCF_001698545.2 Rhinopithecus bieti | reverse complement strand
AAAAAAAAAAAAAAAAAAAAAAAAAAAAAGAGGTGTCACAAATTTGAGCAGTTTAAGGCTAGCTTTGTTCCAATGGCTTTAAACATGAATCAAGTTGAAAATTTCTTTGTCATCTCTACTTTTTAATTTTTGAATTTCAACAAAATCAGCTTGCTTTCTCCCACATGGACTTGATTGAATGTGAGATATTTGTATCTGGAAGGGCTTCAAGATTTTTGATAACTGGCAGGTGCTCTGAACCGCTGTGGGGAAAGTTCTGTCTGCAGTACTGTCTCCTTGGCAGCTGCTTCCTGGAGAAGTTGGACTTTCACCTCAGGAGATATAAAGGGAATGGAAACTACATTCAAAATGCATGCAGGAGGTGTTTAAAATAGCAGTATCAAAGACAGAGAATGCAATCAGGTCCAGAGAAATGACTGAGATAAAGCTCTAGGCTCCAGGCAAGCCTTTCTATTCCATCCTCTTTGGGACAGAGCCAGGTACATACGCCTCATCCCTAAATCAAGGGAATAAAAGGACATGGACTTCCCTAGTAAGAACAGTATCAGCAATTGCACCTCATCTCCCTTCCGTCAGCCATCTTTGTGTCAAAGTCATTAAAAATATTATATATGCATATATTAATAAATAAAGATGATAAAATAAGAAATATAACATGAATATACAGAAAGGTTCTAAATTCATCTGTTTTGTAAAAATAATAAACTATATGCTACTTTACGGTATCAGCAAATACAGACACTTATAAAGCAAAATGAATTCTGTTCCCCACCTTCCCAACCCATCTGCTTATGTTGATCTTTAAGCATCTTGCCAGTCACTGCTGTATTTTTCTTATTGCATTTTTTTCCTAATAAAAAATATTCTGAACACAAATTTTGTTTTATGAATAAAGAACTGTCACACAGTCAACTAATTAAAGCTAGCCTTGCAATCAGTTACTAAAGTAGCCATTAACCCATATTTATCTGTCTTCTCTTCAGAAAATGGACTAAACCACAATTCAGTATGAACCATGCCTTAAAATACAAATTAAGGAGTGTACCCAAGAAGAAAAAAATTAATGTATTTTTTAAACAGCTTCCTGTAAAAAAATTAAACTTTTTATTTTTTGAAAGATGTTAAGTTAAACATTTTCTCAAAGTTGAGTCTTTGCTAGATCTTATTTTTTATTATTATAACTTTTCCTTAAACTGTGTAGTGTAATTATACTTAATATTGGGTTCAAATGTCATCTTTCTTGTGTACAAGGCCTAGAACCTGGGCCAAGTTAATTTACCTTAGTTTTCTCACCTGTAAGATGGGGTTAGTAAAAGTACTTACTTGACAAAATTGTTATGAGGATTAAATTAATTAGTTTGTTTAATGCAGTTAATACAGAACAAGGTGCATGATAAGTATGTAACTCAGGTTAACTATTATTACCCTACATCCCTGTGGTTAACTTTGTGTTTGAAAACAATAGTGCTGCCAATAACAATAACAAAAAACCCTATGTTTTAAAATATAATTAGAAGAAGGAAAAAAATAAAGAATTCATAGTGTCTGGCTTGATGTAGCAAAACTTTATTTTTCTATATTGTCAGAGCACAGAGCTGGTTCACAGAATTAATTTTACAGGTAGCTAAATGTCATATGTTAAAGTACTTCATTCCTTTACCCCGCCTTGAACTGCCACAAAAGGTTTTTTTTTTGTTTGTTTTGTTTTTTAATACACTTCCCCATCTTATAAGCAGAACATGTAGAATAACACAGCCTTGGTGTTATATTTTAAAAAGTTATAAAAGTTACACTGGGACTGAAAACTTATGTTCATAAACTGTATTCCTAGTTTACTAGCAACTGCTTTGGGCAAGTAATTCAACTTCTATAAAGAATTTAATAGTTGCAAAATTGAGATAATATCCCCTGTGTTAAGTAGCTTCTATTTTGATATAACATCAAAGAGGCTGTGCATGGGATAGAGGTTTATAAAGTTATAAAGTGAATTATAAATGTAAATATTTTATAATTATTACAATGTTTTATAGGTTAATGCTCTTCATAACTCTAGGTTATGATTATGAATTTCTATATAGAGACTGCATAAGCACAGTGACCTTCCCAAGCCCATTAATGTAAAGCAAAGGGTTACCAATTCTTTTCTTGTCTTTTTTTTTGTGGGAGTGACAGGGTCTCACGCTGTCACTGAGGCTGGAGTGCAGTGGTGTAATCATAGCTCAATGCAGACTTGACCTCCTGGGTTCAAGCGATCAACTTGCCTTAGCCTCTCTCCACATTTCCTACACTCCCCAGTATCTGGGGCTATAGGTGTATGCCACCATGCCTGGTTAAATTTTTTTTTTTTATTTTTATATTTTGCAGAGACAGGGTCTATTATGTTGCCCTATCATCTCAACCTCAGTTTCTTTTTCTTCTTCCTTGTATGGTTCATAAAACAATTTTGTAAATTATGTACACCTTTGAACTTTCAAAAATTGCCACCTAAAATTTTCATCATAATCCAAGGTCTTTGCCAACCTATAATTTCTTACTACTATCAATATTGCTATTTTAAAATAAAACTATAAGTTTTCCGTTTTAAATGTGTCCAAATAAATCAAAATAAGAGTGACGTGATGTTCATTAACAGCCATTTAAAATAAGATGAACAAACTCTACTTTAAAATAAACGCTACGTTGCTTTTTCTCCTTAAACTGATATTACTGTACTTATGCCTCATAATTTGATCCTAATTTGTTATTCTTTAAAGCCTTTTATTGATACCCTATCTTTTCTACTGTAAAATGCTATATATAAATTAGCATTAATATAGGTATTGTGAACATACAAATCTAATTGAAAAAATATTCAAAAATAGTTACTTTTATAATTATTAATAGTATATAATTGAAAAAAATATATATATATATATCCCACATTTTAATAAACATTTGTTCAGCACTTTGGAAGGCTGAGCTTGAGCTCAAGAGTTCAAGACCAGCCTGGTCAACATAACAAAACCCCATCCCTACAAAAAAATTGTATAACTTAGCTAGACATGGTGGTGTGCTCCTGTAGTCCTAGCTACTTAAGAGGCTAAGATGAAGGATGGCTTGAGTCTTGAGTCTGGGAGGTGGAAGTTGCAGTGAGCCGAGATCATACCACTGGACTCCAGCCTGGGCAACAGACCCAGACCCTGTCTCATATGTGTGTGTGTGTGTGTGTGTGTGTGTGTGTGCGCGCGCGCACACATAACTTTGTATAGTTAATAATATATATTATATATCTCTAACTCATATATAACTTCATATAGTTAATAATAGAGGTGTTAATGAAATGCTTTTATCTAGATATATGGACAAACTTTCTTACTCAAATGGCAAAACTTTTTACTTACAGGAAATAAAGTCCAGAATGAATTCTTCTTAGATTTTGTTGGAATGGATTTTATGGGCAGAAACCGTGAGAAAACCTGTTTTCATAGATAAGTCTATGGGAATGGAAGATGTCCTATTTAACCAGTACTACTAATTATTCAATTTGATGAGAGGGATACAACAAAAAATTACAGTACTCTGTCACCCAAAATCATTCCTAATGCTTTATCAGTTGATGATGATATTATACACCCTGTAGATATATAGAAAGCAAATTGTAATCTAACTCTATTGCAAAAGAATTTAGCAACATCTAGATATTCATTGTTTTAACATCAACATTTTAAATAGCCTCTTTGTTTACTATCTGCAAGTTTTAAACTTTGGGCCATGGCCCATGGTATGATTCTGCATGTTCAATAGGTTTTGTGAGAGGTGACAGTAAAAGCAGGAGGTAGGAACCAGAATCAGTCCAAATACAAACATTCTCCAGCGGGTTGGTCACTTAAAAAAAAAAAAAAAAAAAAAAAAAAAAAAAAAGGGAAATTAATGATTTCTTAGAACTATCTAAGAAATTTCTTAGAACTATCTGTTCCTGTGTAGTCCTTGGAAAGTCACCATGAACCTAAGTGTATTTATGTCCGAAATGCTGTATTTGGTATTTTTTTCTAATGGTAACCTACCAATGTATTTGAGTTTTATTTCTCCACTTCTAATCTTCCCTTTCTATCTTCCTAGAGGTTGGGAAAGGAGACAACTTAATATATGTGAGAGTTATTATAATATAAGTTTACACATTGAAGATAGTGTACCAAAGACAATCTTTCTGAAGAACATGGACTTTTAAAAAACAGTTGCTTAAAAAGTCTTTTCACTTCGTTCTATCTTGTCTAGATTTAAAGTTGCTTAAATTCTTTTAAAACAGCAACAACAATTGGAATGTAGCACACTATATTATAATTTCCATGAATCAGTAAATTAAAATATTTATGTTCTCTCTTGAAAATAAAAATTGTGCCCTATTCTGCTAAATTCTATGGGCTTGAATATCGTTGGTATTTAGTCAATATTCATATATTCAGAAAACTGAAGCTGATATCCATATATTATAAATTTTATTTTAAATATATGTGTTAGTAGTCTAGGGTTTCTTTTCATTTTGAGAAATTTAAAAATATGTCTTTACGATCAACTCTGTTATTGTTAAATATTTGCTACTTCAAGGGATATGTGTGCTTCAAAAGGGGTGTGTGTGTGTGTGAGAGAGAGAGAGAGAGAGAGAGAGAGACAGGAGATATTTGGTACAAAAATGGACAAGACATGAAAAATGAGTATTGATTATTACATGTATAGTTAAAAAAAGGTGACACACTTTGAATATGAAAGCAATATATAATTTAAGTTAATTTCACCTGAGTTCTTTCTTACAGAAAGTACCAGAATCTCCCCACATATCAATGCCTCTCTTGCTAGAGGATCCATCCAACAGCAGCATTTAGTGGGCAGCTGGACCTGTCATATCTCACTGGCTTCCTGGCCCAGAAATGCAAGTACCTCCAAGGGATGTAAAATTCCACTGCGATTTAGGAAAAGCATAAATGTCAACCATGACTTTCTGGCTGGCCCTTTCTTTACTAGATTGCTGCGATTGCTGCATATTTCTGAGCCCCATGACTATCATCTCTCAAGGTCAGAATTTTGTGATATTAGTCATTGCTTCCTTGAGTCACTCTAAAAAGTTAACTTGAAGAAGAAAACAAACAAACAAACAAACAAACAAAAACACTATCACTCTAAACACAGGTGAACTGGAATCTGGGGGAAATACTGATATGGCTTCTTCAAGGATATTGTAACTTGGGTTCAGGGTAACACAGGATAGAATCATAACTCTTCCTGTGACGTCTAGCCTGAGGAATTTGGGAACTAAATTTTTCTCAACCTTCACATTTGCTTCTTTAAAATAGGGATATGAATATGTACTTGAAAGGGCTATTTTGTGAGATGGACTGAAATGTCTCATGTGATAAGATCTAAGCACCTAACCTTAGATGTCATGTCTTCAGGAAGCTCTCCCTGACATTTCTGCTCAATGGCCTCACACAGGTGTAATGGACCCTCCCTAAGGTTTGCACTGCCCTAGCACATTAGGCATCATTCTTTATTGCCCTGCACTGTTCAGTCTCTCATTTAATCAATTATTGTCCTGCTAAACTGTAGAAGACTCTAGCTTATTCTTCATTTTGAAGTGTAGTAAGAAGTTCAGTGCCTGTCACGTAGTTGGTACTTAAGAAATAGTTTTTTGAATACTATGAGAACTCCAAATTAAATACTATGTGTCTAGTGCATAAAGAAAGATGACATATTCTACTGGGAAAAAAAACAGGGTAAGAATAGGTCAGGGCAGGTTTAGTAGGAGAGGTAGCATTGACACCAGCCTTACTGTATTGTATTTTAGAACTTTTGTTCCAAATTATCCTAAATTGAAGCACACACAGCAATCTCTGGATTTCCTCTATGGTTCAAAAATTGAATATATAATTTGGAACAAATGGAACTGCCCATTGTCTACAGAGTCTTCTTTTATCTTCTTATTCATTTTACTTTAAAAATAACTTAGTGATACTAAATTCTAGCCTTGACACACTGAAAGGAGAACAAACTGCTATCTGTCTTAGAAAAACAAATGGAAGCTGCTCCTATGGTGTCATTTTCTTTCCTATGTTTCTGGAACGTGTAAGAAAACCTCAGAGGCTAGGTAAAATAGATAAAGAATGGGTAAGGAGACCATATAAAGAAAATCTACATAAGATAACAAATATTTTATTAAACTGAAGAAACCTTACTCATTTGGTTTTAATTCGACTCAAACAACATAATATTGTAATTATTGTTCTTACGAATTCAAAGATGGGTTTTTTACATTTTTCTTTCATGATCCAAAAATGATCTTGGTGAAATATCATTCCTATTTATGTAGTTCAGGGTTCCTACGGTGAGGCAGTAACTCCTTCATTTCTTAGCAAGATATATATTTGTCATTCATTGTTCTTACATTTTCCTGCATTTGCTGGATAAACACACTGGTAATCACTTTTAGTATAATTTGTAGTGAGCATAACACATAAGTAACATTATTAAATATAACAACTGCATGGTAATTATAAATTAGAGAAGAAGGAAAGAAAAAAGAATGAAAATTGAGTGCTTTTTGAAATTAAAAGTCTAAAGTGCACTGCTCCCTAAAATTCTATTTTACTTGAAATATTTTCATCCTCAAATACAGTTTCATTCTTGAACTGATTTCCTATGTAAAGAACTCCTTACTGCTTTCTCTACAATTCTCTACTTTAGCCATTAATCTCTCACGTGAAGCTGTCAAAATCTTTTATGAAAATCGAAACCTACTATATCCACTTTTCTTATCTTTCATAGTGCATTATTTTCAAGCAGCCAAGCAAGTTAGTTAAGCACAAACTGCCTTGTAAAAGCCATGTTAGGAATACAGACACACTTTCCTCAGCTTTTATTCTGTTACCAGTATTTCACAATTGTCTTTGCAGTCAATACTAAACACAGAGGTCTATTGTTTCTGGCTTGGCTTGTCTCCTCAGCTCCTTAATTCCTGCGCGCTTCTGATTCAAAAGGATACATGGATGCCATACTATATATACACTTGCACCTTTTCTGTCTCTCTAATGGGACTCTCTAAGTACGAACCTTTGAAAGAAGCTATCACATTTTTCTTTTTGATTTATCTAAATCATTAATTTATCATATGTGTGTCTTCAGGATTTCAAATCAACAGTGTACAATTATTTGATGTCCTCCTTTATGTTTCATGGACTTAGTACAAAAAATAGGCTATACAATAAATATAAGATTTTATGGACAACCAATAGATTTTAAACTGGCATTTAGGTAAATGAATGAATTTTTTTTTTTTTTTTTTGAAATGCACACTGCTTCAATAATTAGAGAAAACCATTTTGGGCAAAGTATATTTTTGACTCAGCCAAACACCAAATTGCCTTACACATAATGAGAAACAGTAGCCTTTCATCTCTAGCAATGGCTGAAAGCCACCATTACCTAACAGATGCTCAGATGCTCAGTGGCCCTTGTGAAATGAATTGGTCATCCCAATCAGCTATTAATGGGCAGGCAACTACAACAGGAAAATCATAAATATTACCACTAATTAAACTCGAGGTTTGCATTTATACAGACAGAACAAAGTGAAACTGAGATATACCTATCTAATTTTGTGAAGAAATAACAATACTTCAAAATGAATTCAAGATTGCTATTCTGAGATAGAGTCTCATTCAACTTCCCTTTCAATTCCTCCGACCATTTCTTTTGATTTTGACTACGCAAGTAGAATAGAAAATTTAAAATATAAATAAAAGCTTCTTTTAATAAGCTTACAATCTAGAAGACAGAATAAGCAAAGTGTTTACACTATAATCACCATGATAGACATGATAGAAGTACAGGCATACCTCATTTTATTGCACTTCATAGATATTCTACATTTTACAAGGTTAAGCTTTGTGGCAATTCTGTGTCAAGCAAGTCTATTGGTGTCATTTTTCCAACACAAAGACACTTCATGTCTTTGTGTCATATTGGTAAATCTTGCAATATTGCAAATTTTTCGTTGTTATTATATGTTTTATGGTGGTCCATAATCAGTTGTCTTTGATGTTACCAGTATAACTTTTAGGGAGGAATTACAAACTATGCCCACACAAGACTGCTAAGTTAATAAATGTTGTCTGTGTTCTGACTTCTCCAACTACCAGTCATTCCCCATCTCTTTTTCTCTCCTTGGGCCTTGCTATTCCCCAAGATACAACAATTTTGCAATGAGACCAATTAAAAACCCTACAGGATCTCTAAATGTTCAAGTGAAAGGAAGAGTCGCAAATCTCTCAATTTAAATCAGAAGCTAGAAATGATTAAGATTAGTGAGGAAGGCGTGTCAAAAGACAAGATAGGTTAAAAGTGAGGTTTCTTGTCCCAAACAGCCAAATAGTGAATGTAAAAGGAAAGTTTTTAAAGGAAATTAACATTGCTAATTCAGTGAACACGTGAATGATAAGAAAGTTAAACAGCCTTGCCGGACGCGGTGGCTCACCCCTGTAATCCCAGCACTTTGGGAGGCCGAGGTGGGCGGATCATGAGGTCAGGAGACCGAGACCATCCTGGCTAACACGGTGAAACCCCGTCTCTACTAAAAATGCAAAAAATTAGCCGGGCATGGCGGCGGGCGCCTGTAGTCCCAGCTACTTGGGAGGCTGAGGCAGGAGAATGGCGGGAACCCGGGAGGCGGAGCTTGCAGTGAGCCGAGATCGGGCCACTGCACTCCAGACTGGGCGACTGAGCAAGACTCTGTCTCAAAAAAAAAAAAAAAGAAAGTTAAACAGCCTTTTTGCTGATATGAGGAAATTTTTAGTGGTCTGGATAGAAGACCAAACTAGCTACAAAAGGCTCTTAAACCAAAGCTTAATCCAGAGTATGGCTCTATCTTCAGTTCTATAAAGGCTGAGAAAGGTGAGGAAGCTACAGAAGAAAAGTTTGAAGCTAGAACAGCTTGGTTCATTAGCTTTAAGAAAAGAAGCTGTCTCTATAACATAAAAGTGAAAGATTAGGCAGCAAATGCTGATACAGAAGCTGTAGCAAGTTATCCAGAAGATTTAGCTAAAATAATTGATGAAGATGTCTACATTAACATCAGATTTTTCAATGTAGATAAAACTGCCTTTTATTGGAAGAAGGTGCCATCCTGGACTTTCAGGGCTAGAGAAGTGAAGTTAATACCTGGCTTCAAAGATTCAAAGGACAGGCTGACTCTCTTGTTGGGGACTAGTGTAACTGATGACTTTAAGTTGAAGCCAATGCTCATTTACCATACCAAAAATGCTAGGGACCTTAAGAATTATGTTAAATCTACTCTACCAGTGATTTATAAATTGGACAACAAATCCTGGATGGCAGCACATTTTTTTACAGCTTGATGCACTGAATATTTTAAGTCCATAGTTAAGACCTACTGCTAAAAAAAAAAAAAAAAAAAAAAAAAAAAAAAATTCTTTTCAAAATACTACTGCTTACTGACAATGCACCTAGTTACTCAAGAGCTCTCATGGAGAATGTACAAGAAGATTAATAATGTTTTCATGCCTAGTAACACAACATCTATAACATCCATTCTGCACCTCATGATCAAGGAGTAATTTCAACTTTCAAGCCTTATTACTTAAGAAATACATTTTATAAAGCTATTGTTTCCACAGATAGTGATTACCCTTATGAATATGGGCAAAATAAGTTAAACCATCTGGAAATGATTCACCATTCCAGATATCATTGAGAATATCTGTAATTCATGAGAAGAGCTCAAAATATCAAGTGAATGGAGATGTGATGGAAATAGTAAGAGAACTATAATTAGAAGTGGAGCCTAAAGATGAGCCTGAATTGATGCAATCTCATGATAAAGCTTGAACAATGAGGAATTGCTCTTACGGATGTGCAAAGAAAGTGGTTACTTGAGGCTGGGTGCAGTGGCTCACGCCTGTAATCCCAGCACTTTGGGAGGCTGAGGTGGGCGGATCACAAGGTCAGGAGATCGAGACCATCCTGGCTAACATGGTGAAATCCCATTGTAGTCCCAGCTACTCCGGAGGCTGAGGCAGGAGAATGGTGTGAACCCAGGAGGCAGAGCTTGCACTGAGCCAAGATCATGCCACTGCACTCCAGTCAGGGTGACAGAGCGAGACTCTGTCTCAAAAAAAAAAAAAGTAAAAAAAAAAAAAGTGGTTTCTTGAGATGGTATCTACCCCTGGGGTAATTGCTGTGAATATTGTTGAAATGACAACAAAGGATTTAGACTATTACAAAAACTTATTTGCTAAAACAACAGCACGGTTTGAGAGGGTTGACTCCAATTTTGAAAGTTCTATTTTGGGTACAATGCTGTCAAACAGTATTGGATGGAATAAGGCAATCTTTCATGTCAGAAAGAGCCAATCGATGTAGGCAGCTTCATTGCTGTCATATTTTAAGAAATTGTCCAAGTCACCCTATCCTTCTGCAACCACCACTCTGATCAGTCAGTAGGCCCTTCACAAACAGAACAAAGGACTTGTTGAAGGTTCAAATGATAATTAGCATTTTTAATAAGAAAGTATTTCATAATAAGTTATGTACTTTTTTTAGACATAATGCTATTGCACACTTAATAGATGACATAATGTAAACACAACTTTTGTTTATTGGGAAATTGAAAAATAATGTGACTCAATTGAGATACCTACTTTATTGCAGTGGTCTGGATCCAATCCACAATATCTCCCAGGTAAGCCTATACCATAAGAACCATAATGGTTTATAGGACTTCGAGAAAGAAGAGATCATATTTCACTGCATTAGAATTTATAAAATTAGCTGGGGAAATAGGAAAGTGAGATGGCTCTTTACAGACAGGAATCATTTAGCATTAGAAAAGAGGATGAATAAGAGCTATCGACATTACAGTTCTCAGCAGGGGACACCAAGAGAAACACAGATAAAGAGATACAAAATAAGGAGTAAGGTTGTGGACTAGCACACAATCTCATTTGATTGAATAGAGTGTATGAAAGAAGTGGGAATGAAAAGTTCTCTAATTCACTTGGAGGTAAATGATAGATGATTTTAGACGTCAACCTGTGAATTTCAGAATAACTTCAGTTGGCAAAAAGATGTTTCAGAGTAGATAAGGCATATGATTAAAAAAACAAGTTTAGGAGAAAGGCTTTTTTGATCATATCTTAAGAATTGGATAGTAGGCAATGATTCTATATATACTAAGGGAGGAGACTACCCTTCATATCGTCTTATGCCCAATTTCTGCCTCCAAAGAAAGAAGTAAAAACTAAAAGGCAGAAACGAAATCCACAGGCAGACAGCCTGGTGCCGCATCCTGGGCCTGGTAGTTAAACATTGACCCCTGACCTAATTGGTTCTGTTATCTATAGATTACAGACATTGTATAGGAATGCACTGTGAAAATCCCTATCTTGTTTTGTTCCGATCTAATTACTGGTGCACACAGCCCCCAGTCACGTACCCTCTGCTTGCTCAATCACAACCCTCTCGAACGTGCACCCCCTTACAGTTGTGAGCCCTTAAAAGGGACAAGAATTGCTCACGCAGGGAGCTCGGCTCTTGAGACAGAAGTCTTGCCAATGCCCCTGGCCAAATAAACCCCTTCCTTCTGTAACTCGGTGTCTGAGGAGTTTTGTCTGCCACTGGTCCTGCTACAATACTGTAGAATTTAAATTATCATAGTAACCCTCTGAAGTTATATTATTATCCCATTCATATACCTGAAGAAAGGAGGCTCCAGAGTTATCAATATGTTTTCCAAGATAGGAGAATCAGAAAAAAAGAGTTCAGGATAATTCAAATACGTTATAAACTCAGATAATGAACTTTAACCTGAAGATGAGGAAAGTGTTGGAATAATTATCATTATTTCTAATGATCAATGCTTTTCTGACTTCCAAAAAGGAAACTGGAGAAATCAAGAAATTAAAAACACAAATCCATATAAGCACATTGCCAAAAATACAAGTACAATCATACAATCAATCCTAATAAAAGTATTGCACTCTTGTGGTTGTCAGCCACACATAGCTATGATCAAATAACAATTACCATCATCACTACCATCATTTATTTTATAAAAACATATATGGCGATATACTAGATATTAATAAAATATGCAAAAGTACTTTATAGAGTTAATGTTGATAAATTTTACATAAGGAATAAATTTTACATGCATCTCTAGAAAATTAACAGTTTAAAGCAACAAATTACATGCAGGTAGATTTGGGATTTAACCTCAGTTACAACTGAATCCAAATTCTTGGCCCTTTCTACCACACTTGACAGATTACTACAGAAGTACAATTCTAAGACATCCTTCAAATTATCCATATGCCACTGGGAAATATTTTGTGCTGGTATGTTAGATTGAATTGTCTAAATGAGTCCAGGAAAAAAAATTAATATACTTTGGTAGGCCATAGATTCTGTGTGGGCCTACAATCTAATGTGGCCTACCAAAATATTAATGACACATTAATAATTTTAATATTAAAATATTNTGCAAAAGTACTTTATAGAGTTAATGTTGATAAATTTTACATAAGGAATAAATTTTACATGCATCTCTAGAAAATTAACAGTTTAAAGCAACAAATTACATGCAGGTAGATTTGGGATTTAACCTCAGTTACAACTGAATCCAAATTCTTGGCCCTTTCTACCACACTTGACAGATTACTACAGAAGTACAATTCTAAGACATCCTTCAAATTATCCATATGCCACTGGGAAATATTTTTGTGCTGGTATGTTAGATTGAATTGTCTAAATGAGTCCAGGAAAAAAAATTAATATACTTTGGTAGGCCATAGATTCTGTGTGGGCCTACAATCTAATGTGGCCTACCAAAAATATTAATGACACATTAATAATTTTAATATTAAAATATTAAAATTAATATTTTAATAATAAAATATTGATGATCTGTTCTATTAATGAATAGAACAGGAAGTCAAATAATTTAATGCAGAGAGGAATTCTATGATGTGGTAGTGGATCAATTCTTGAATTTTAATATTGTCGCTTTCCTACTTTACACATATAAATGGCAATGAACTCAGGATTCTGAATCCTCTGATATGAGAGACTGCAAACTCTCCGAAGGCAACCTTGACCACCAAAAGTGAAGCAGGCCTCTCTGAGGAACAAAGAAATAGTACAGTGCATCTTTTCACTTATACACTCATATAACCTTCAAATTCTTGTTTGCATCAGCCATTTGTGATTTGCCATATAGATCAGTTTCTGTCTCAGCATTAAAGTAGCAAATTTTACTAGTTTTGTACTTTGTAGTTTTGCATTTCCTTTTCCCAAAAGAGTTTAACATTGGGAATTATTACAGTGATATCTTTAAAAATATCCAGATTTCAGTTATAATTCAGCAGTGACACTGACCAGGAGACACATCTTTGTTGCCAGTTCCTCGTGTGCTTTTCTGGCTGATAGCATGAAATTAAGTTTTCACAGACCATCCGGTTTCAGTTAACTATACTGTTGCAGAAGAAAAGAAAGGGCTTATAAACAAAACATAGTTCTGTGTGGAGGTTTATGTTCACTCATTGTCTATAAAAAACATTTGCTCTGTTTTAAAAATGAAGATGTTTTGAAGACAGCATTAATATGGATAAATTCAATTTCTTTTCATTTGTGTTTAACAGTATACCAGGTATATTTCAAGTACATAAAATAATTATTTTTAAAAGGCAAGGCTAACATTGATTAGTTTGGGCAACCATATGCTATTCCAACAAACTGATATTTTTTTTCTGATTTATTACAGTACTAAACATAGCTTCAATCTGTCAACTTCATTACAGACACCTTGAGTACGAGGATTTTCTTGATGCCAATATATTCACAGAGCCTAGCACAGTGTCTGACATTTACCAAGTGCTCAATGATTACTGGTTAAATGTATTAATAGTTGAATAAATTATCTTCTACCATGATTATTAATGACACAAATTAGAAATATATTCAACTTTATTACAGGAAATTTAAAAAATCATCAAACCAAGAGAACAATAATGAAGTAGCGTTCTCTTACAAAACTAAATTCCAACTTTTCGATCTGCTCTTTTAAGTACATTTATTGCAAAAGTTGCAGGTAATTTTGTGGAGAGAGAACACTTTCCATATATAATAAAAATAATAAGAAATAAGTAACCTGAGACATCATTGGTAAAATTTTGTCATCAAAGTCAAGGTGAGAAACAAAATCAATGTTTTAGAACTGATATTTTAAGTTATTTCACATTTCTGAAATTATATGTCAATACATATCAAGTCATGTCAGCAGGAAATATTTTTATTTTACCTTCTGTGAATTTTAATGGCCACGTAAGTACACTTGATCTAAAGTCTAACTACAGAGCATGTGAGATTTTTGGTAACACAGCCAGGATAAAGAGTACAAAAATAGAATCTGAAGACTTGTACTCTAATTCTTATTCTGCCACCAACTAACTGCTATTCCAGACATAGTGTCTGTAGACTTAAGTTCCCTTATCTGTAAAACAGAATCAGCATTTCCCAAAGGGGCTTCCATGAAACTACTTCCCTGGGATGTTAACAAGCATCTCTTCAAATTCTACTTCCATGTGCATATAAATGAATTAAAATGAGTACATGTCCTCATCGCAGGAATACTCAGACCATTTAGTATGTTAATGTCCACGAGGACTCTCAAAGAGACAGATATAATACACAAGTATTCCCAAATTTATGTATCTCTGAATATGATATCCAAGATTAATCTTCCAGAATTAGTATTCCATAGAGCAAAAAAGATGCCAAACTGAAAGTCATGACTATATCCCAGTGGAAATCTTCAGAGAGTTTCACTTTGTCCATTCTGGCTCATTTAGAGATTTAGTCTATAAAGCAGAAGACTAAATGCCAGTAGCTACAGCAACAGAATTAAATTCAAGAGTAAGCATGGCATTATCAGGTATTTGCTTCTATCCAGGTAAAAGTGAAGCTCTAAAATCCAGTTTTATGAGCACTAAAGTTATTCAAGCCAATCTGAGGTAGAGAACTAGTCATTCTTTATAAAAATGAACTGAACCAATTGATAAATACTTGGTATTTTTTTGGATAAATAAAAACCAATATAGTGACTCATGATCAGTAAATATAATTTTTTTTAAAATTTATAGGAGGAAAATGTATATTTCTGCCGTTGAGAGGAATATAGCATATACCAATTAAAGTCTTTGTAAAAGATTAACTTTTTTGGGAGTAAAATATTTCTCAATAATAGTCTTTAATAATCACATTAAAATATCAATTGGGTTTGGAACCAATTTAACATATCTACTACCATTCTACCCACTTTTATCTGATTAATTGTCCTGAAATTCTAGTGATTATATAATTTCTGCTCAGTACCATCACATAATTCCTCGTGACCCAAAGAATTAAGCACAAAGGCATTATCCTAGAATTAATGATATTTTATAATCTGACCTCTTTCGGCTTTCCAACCATTTCTCCTAGAATTTTCCAATATGACCTTTGCATAGTAGGTAACTTGGTCTATTTTCTCTTTCCCCTCAAATTTTTATTATACTGAGCCCTTAATGATAGAGTTGCCTGAAATGTCCTCATTGCATTTTTGTTTAAAACCTCCACCATCCTTTAATGTCCTTTATAAATTACCTCTTTGAAGTTCCCCTTTCTTATCACCCCACATGAATAGAGTTTCCACTGAAGTATGTGCAATTTGTGTAGGTCATAAAGGACCTTTTTAAACATTTCCTATTTTCCCACTTCCACTGAGTATAGTTATAGCATTTTCATGACAAAACGAGAGATGAAATTTAATGCCTTGTAGCCTTCCCTTTCTTCTACGTTTTTCCCCTTAGGGACATTTATTTCCTTAGCATGCACATCTTTCAATTTCCAACCCCTTTCTCCAAAGTAGGAGTGAACGGATTTCAAAATATATATTCATCTGCATCAGTATGTTAACTTAACCAGACATTTGCTATTTAAGCCTAATTTATAACTGGAAATAAAACTTTTGTCTCTACATAAAAGAATCCAGATAAAAACTATGAAATATAAAAGGAAAGGACGAAGAGGAGACTTTCCCATACTCCAGGGAATCCTACTACTCCCAAGACTGACTCTGAATATAATATTGATGTATTATTTTTAATATTTTGATGAGTAAGGTACTTACTCTGCCCCCAAAAAATTCATGGGCACCAACTCCTAGAATATCTTCTCTTCTTTCAGTGTTACTCTACAGATGACAAGAACTGTTTCTTGTTTAAAGACCAAACTTCTCAGGCCGGATGTGGTGGCTCAGGCCTGTAATCCCAGCACATTGGGAGGCCGAGGAGGGTGGATGACGAGGTCAGGAGTTTGAGGCCAGCCTGGCCAACATAGTGAAATCACGTCTCTACTAAAAATACAAAAAAACTAGCTGGGTGTGGTGGCAGGTGCCTGTAATCCCAACTACCTGGGAGGCGGAGGCAGGAGAATCGTTTGATCACTTGAACCCGGGATGGGGAGTTTTCAGTGTGCTGAGATCGTGCCACCACACTCCAGCCCGGGGGACAGTGTGGGACTCCACTTCAAAA
>NW_016825567.1:1083880-1093107 GCF_001698545.2 Rhinopithecus bieti | reverse complement strand
CGCCACCTCGCCCGGCTAGTTTTTTGTATTTTTTAGTAGAGACGGGGTTTCACCATGTTAGCCAGGATGGTCTCGATCTCCTGACCTCGTGATCCGCCCGTCTCGGCCTCCCCAAAGTGCTGGGATTACAGGCTTGAGCCACCGCGCCCGGCCTCTGTCACACATTTTTATACCAACTGTGCCAAAAATTGTATATCATATAAATGGTAACAAATTTACAGAAGCTTTCTTCTATCCCTTAACTGTCAAATTAAAACCTTTCATAGGTAGGCAGTAGGGCAAGCATATATTCCCTTTCAAAGGGGCAAGAAAATGTCATTGGTTTACACACATGGTATTCTTAAAGCTTAAAAAAAATGGACTGCAAAATACTTACAAACATAGGCTACTTATTGGGTACCTTTATGTTTACATAAATATTGATGATATCTCACTTATATTTTTCAATCAAATAATCTCACTGACATTTATTGACCACTTTCTATGGGGAAAAAAAAAATTGTGTTTGCCCTAGAAAGTTTCTTTGGAACTCACTTCTTGAATAAAAATGTTCTCCTATTTCCTAGTTTTTTTGTGCTTTGTTTTATATTCTACGGCCAAGATATAACAAGGTATTTGATAATAAAGTCAGGCCTTTAAATGAAGGTTTACTGCCACACATACTTGAATCTGATAAAAGCAACTGCATATAATTTTACAAAGGTTCTATAATATCTAGAAAATTATCATAGCATAAAATGAAGATGTAAGTTTTCTTTATTTTCTATTAAAGTTGAATCTTTAATGGCCAGAGCAGAGTTTCAAATTAATTATTTTACTGTTATTAGGTTTTTCATTTCTTGTATCCATCCTAAACTCTGTCCAGCATTCGCATGAACATTAGTGGCTCATTAGGAGGCTCACAGTTAATCCGCAGGGCAAAACATTTGTTCCATCATTAAGACCTGCTTTCCTGGGAGTTAGAAATAAGCAGAAATCTAATTTTGGTTAATTTCATTGCTTAAGTCATAGTAGTAAATTCAACTCAGTCAGCTCTTACAAAATTATCTCTTATTAAAATGAACTATAAGTTTTGTAGAAATGCAAAAATGTCTCCACTGAGACAAAATTCCTTAGATGACAAAATACAAAATAAAATTATGCTTATTTTCCTCAGTAAACATTTAGTATAATATTAACTCTATGGTTTGTATAATTTGATAATTTCTAACTTTTCTACAAATAAATTATTATAGCACCTACATATTAGACTTTTAACAAATACACTCATGGGAATTTTACCATGTTCTTTTATTGCCTGTCCAATTTCCTGATCATATTTTAGGCTCACTAAGAAGCATCATTCACTATTAAGTTACCAACCTGAACTAAACTCTGGCTGTGAGTGGGCCAAAGGCTAAGTTAAGTGTCCATCAGTAACCACTTTCATTCCCAGAGATTGTGTCTGATTCTAAGTAAGCATTTCCTTTTCCTGTCTCTTAAGGTACAATGCTGGAATCAACTCGGATACATGTTCTATTGAACATTATTTATCGCTGGCTTGCAAGCAGGGCTACAAAGTAAAATTCTACATTTATAGATGACACTAATTTTGCTGAGTAAAATGCCAAGAAGATAAGTCTTAACTAAGAGGCAGTCAGGTGAGAAGTAATTTTGGAGTCCGTAGACGTGAGATCCAGCCTCTAGTGCTGCCACTTATTATTTCTAGTTTGTAACTTCCCAAAACATCAGGTTTTCTCTACTGTAAAATCAAGATTTATGAAGTTCTTGACTACACAGGTGGTAGTGAGAAATGGTGTAAAACAATTAACACAGGTGAAGCACAATAAAAAGAGTCATGGCAATCAAGAGATCTGTCTTCAAATTCCAGGGCTATCGCTTTTTAATTCTGTCATCCTGGGCAACTCACTTTATTTCTCAATCTTTCATCTTATGCCTCTGTAAAATATCAATATTAACAACTAGCTTCTGGAGCTATTTTATTTCTAAATAAGATACATCATCTCATTAAGAACACAGGTTTAGGGTCAAACAGACTTAGGTTGGAATTCCATTTTTCCACTTACTAGTTACATGAGTTGAGAAAATCACATAACTTCTCTAAGCTCCATTTTTTTTCCTTTATAAAACTGTGATAAATCTGACATTAGTTTGTGTAAGGCTTAACGAAATAATCAAGTTTGAGAGCTACATTAAATGTGCCATTTGTATTATTCTTAAGAAATCCTTGTGAATGGTGAAAATGACCAACAAAGTTGACTGTTGGCAAGTATAAAGTAATGCTTTCACGAAAAAAAAAAAAAAAAAATCCAACACAGTCTTAAAAAGTGATGAATGCCAAAATGTCAGATGAGACAGAAGGAAAAGGATCTATTATTACACCCTATTTCCCGAAGACAAGAGTCCAATGTGCACTTGTCAACACAAAAGGTCAAAACAATTGCAGGCATCGTTTAAAAGGTTATTGGAAACAAATCAAAAAACACGATTTCCTTTCGGTTTTACACAGATATGTCAGGGGATGATGGTAAAGGGAAGTACATAATTATTGTGACAAAAATCCACAGCATTTGCTTTTGCATATTCTTCCTTTAAAAATAATTTATTCTCTTATTAAACTACCATTTTACTTGCTCTCAAGTAAAATGAGCAGGAATGAACATTTACAAAAGAAATTAAACTCTCTTGATCTAGCATGGTCAGTGGTCAGATTGTATAAGTGGGGAATTAGCCTGCAATCATGGGTATAATGATATCACATTATAATGAAAATCTGCCCTAGTTGGCTCTATTCAATATGCTTAAGAATCCTTTAGAAATTAAGACACACCTATCTCTTGGATAATGATATGTTAAAGCATATCTCATTATGGCATTTACAAATGCTAATTTAGAAGAATAAAAAATGTCTTCCATTGATTTCTCTCAAAAAATACACTGTTCAAAAATTTGGACTTAGATTTCACTCTGTCTAAATTTTCCAAGTATTTTTTTATTTTTTATTTTCTGTAAGTGTATCTTTTGTTCTTCCTCTCACCTGAACAAAAGATGAGTCACATAAGAGACAGTTTTTCTCAACCCTGAATGGACATCAGATTCACCTGTGCAGCATTTTAAACAACAACAAAACAAAATATTCTACCTTTTATCTTAAAACAATGCATGCTCATGATTAAAAAAAAATACAGAAATACTCACACTTTGTTATAAATCTCCCAGTACCACTCCCTAACAAAATTGTTTTCTATGTCTTTTCAGAAATTATATAAGCCAGAGTATTTTTCTGTATGTATATCTATTTTTTTTAAAAAAGTTAACAGAAATAAGGTAATCCTATACATAATATACTAAAAAATAGCTTGTTTGCCTTTACAATACAATATATCTGGACATTTTTCTGTAATGCCTACATGTAGGTACATCCTCTTTCTTTTTAAGTACCTGAAGATTCATTCACAAGTTATTTTCAGGAGAAGACCTAGTTGATCCATTAATCACAGTCAGGTTGTACTAAAAAGGAAGGAGCCTACTACCTCTAAGTGGTCATCAGCAGTTATTCTATGTTATAGAGATAATACAGAGAACTGTTACTATTCATGTCTTTTAGGTGGAGGTTGGTTGGTTTTCTCCCAGTATTTCTCCTCTAATACAATGCTGCCATGAGTAGCTGTTAAATGTAACAATGTAGGTACAGCTAAAGAATAAACTCATAGAGGTAGAATTGCTGCTTCAAAGCCTATGTGCCTCTTTAATTTTCCCAAATTGTTTTCTAAAATGTCATGTTAATTAACACTCTCACCATTCTTTTGCTCATGGGAATATTTGTATATATTTTAATGAATATGTATGATTATTTTATATAGAGAGAGTGTGAAAGATATTGTACTGCAAACAAACTTTATTAAAATGTCTACGATTGGGTCTGGAGGCTCAGACATATTTTTCTTAAAATCTCCCAAAGATAATCCCATTGATTAAGCATATTTAGTAATCATTTTCTCATTTTTTTGACAGTAGAGATTTGTTATACAAATATTAATTTTGGAAACTTATCACTAGAATTTGTGATGCAAGAAATACGAGTCCAAATCTGTAAAACTATACATAGTAAATCTTTGGGGTGATTTATACTTCTATACTCAGGAATCGTTTTCCTACATTACCTCAGACTCTATCCTACATATAGTTTCACAGAAAATCAAAATGATGAGGAGTGGTGCTCCCTTTTCTCCTCAAAATACACCTTGAATTGAAAGTTCAAGTTCTACAACCGTGACAGCTGAAAAATTTTAAATAACCTAAATCATACTGTCATTATCAATTCTATCCCAGTTCTGTCTGACCTCATTTTACTACTTGTGGCAGACTGTATTTTACAAAATGACCGCATTTCCCATGCCACGGTTGCTTTTGTGTGATGACCTTGACATCCCCATCAAAAGGCAGAGTTTAAGAACTCTTCTCCAATCTGGGCTGGCCTTAGTAATTATCTCGTAACCATTAGAATGTGGTTGAAATGACGAGGTGGGAATTCTTAGGGTAGGCTCAAGAAGGCCCTGGGAATTCCACTTTGGTAATGTTCACTCTCCCCATTATTCCTCTCAAGATGGTTCTGTTTTTTGAATCCAGTCAGTTGCCAAGGAGAGGCCATGTGTAGATGACCTAATCCACAGTCCTAAACTGAGGCTTTGATTCCTACCAGTAGAGGTGCCACACACATGAGTGAAGAGGCCTCCAGATAATTTTAACCCTCAGCCATTCGAGTCATGCCCCTTGCCCTTTGATTCTTCTCAGCTTAGGCCCCAGACATTTCTAAGCAGACATAAGCCAACCTCATTGTGTTCTCCACATGAGTTTATGACCCAGAGTATCCATGAGCAAATATGAAATGGTTGCTTTTTTATAACACTACGTTTGTGGTGGTTATGCAGTAATGTAAATGAGTACATAGCTACACCACTGGAACACTATTTTATATTTTTTAAAATGAAGAAAGAATGTCTGCTGATTTTATTTACATATAATCGCATAAAAACAAAACAAAACACTCCCTAAAGTGTCTTTAAGGGTTATGGGTTTGGGAAAGAGGATTTCATGTTCAACTGGAGGAAACACTGGGTACAGTTGGCACTTTTCTTTACCTAAAAATTTCCAGATGATAATCAATAATTGTTCAAGTTTAGCATGGTAATCCTATTCCTTTTTTAGTTATTGGATTAGTGGCAGGCTTGTATACAAGTTCTGGCCAATAAAAGCTGATCCAGACCCAATGGAAGCATTCTGGGAAATATTTTTCCTTCTTTGATAAAATAATCGAGGGTCACACAAATAGTTATTTTGCAATGTTCTAGCCATCACCACTTTTGTGCTTTTACAATTTCTCATATGAAGACTTGATCCTGGAAGCAGAGGTAACTAACTTGTGAATATAAAGATAGGACCAAGGCACAAAAGACAGGCATAAAATCAGTCAACCAGGGAATAAAATCTGAAAACACTCATTTCTCATCATAAACAAGACAATGCACGTCTATATTACTTAATAACTTTAGTGAAGTTTTCTGTTACTTGCAGCTGAATATATTATAAACACTACACTATGTTTAGACAAAATTAGCATCCACATATGGCCACTTAAGAAATACTTCATAGTCTATGTCATCAATGATACTACTGGATTTGTGGAATGCACTGGCCCTGTCAATATGCATTCTAAATCTTCCTAGACCTAGGCGTTTTGCTTTGAATGGAAGTTTGGTGAGGATCAAACTGATGTGCTTTATTTATTCATGGAAAAGGGCTAAAGAAAAACTGGGTTGCACCTCTACCAATTTTCTCTTGTAACTTAGAATATTAAATATCATTTTCTATGTTAGAATGTAATGGTTCACTTTTGATTATGAAAATATTAACTTTCCTAACAGAATCCAATATAATAAATTAACATTTAGCAAGTTACAATTGGGAAATGAATAGGAACTCAGATCTAAACCACCCGAAAAATATTTTAAGAGATTAATCATTATGCCCTCCTTAGATATCAGCTTCATTTGATCCTAATAATAAAGTAGAAAAAGAAAAAAAATCATTTAGTAAGTTTAGAGAGTAAAAGATTATAACTGCATCAATATTTTGTCAAACTTGTGGAGTGTGCCATATGATAAAAGTGGCCTAAATAGGAAAAATTATATTATTGCATCTGTTGATTCATTCACTAATTCAATAACAATGTGCAAAATATTGATGTAGAATGCTAATAACTATGTTATCCAAAGTTCAATAATTCATCGTGCTCATTTAAATAATATTTGTTACTAGTAGATTCTAGGGATAATGTTATAAGCTCAAAATTTTTAGTAGAACCTCTGGGTTTTTTAGTTTAAAAATAACTGCAGCTCAGATTCATAACACTTCATCAAATGTAGATACCTCTTGTTTAATTACAACATAGCTACTTCTTCAAATGACAGCTTTTCTGACAAACTTATTCAAGTTACAGCTTTAAATATTAACTTAACACATGTGCTATGTCCAAAGCATCAATTTTATTTTAATATGTGCATGGATTGAAAAGTATTTTAAGTGTTAGAAATTTCAGATACCATGCCAAAACGGTAGAATAGGCCTCAACGCTCCTTCAACCACACCAGATAGAGAGCTACTTTCAGCTTGGACATATTTGAGTTACATGCTCTTTTTTCTACACCTGCTGATGATTGTCCTCTGCAAAGCTCCTCAAAAGTTTCAAAATGTTAGTCTTACGCTTGGTTTTCTAAGTGTTTTCTGCAAGTGATAAATTTCTAATTGTTTCTAACTTATATAATAGAATCAAATGGTCTTTTAAAGAGTGAAGTGCATAGAAGATCTCAAACTGAATTTTCGGTGACACAAAGGCATCTTTTGCAGCATGCTGAAAATCAACATGCCTCAATCACATCAGCAGGCAAGTCAAAAATTCCTGCAGGTGATGACAGCCAGTGCAGATGGTAACTTCTCCCCTCTGATTTTCTGCTCTGTGACAAACTGAAAACAAAGGAGTTAAAAGTAACATAAGGTTTGAGACTCTAGAAAAGTGGCTGATCATGCCCAAAGGACAAGAAAATAAGCAACTTTCATAATTTTTCACATTATTTAATATGCTCACAACTTAGAAGAAGGGTGTAACTCAATTTCACTCTAATTTTATATTCAGTAGGCTAAATCTACCCACAACCAGCTGGGTTGTTAATACAGGTCAAGGAATAATTAGCTACATTTGTTTCCATTTTAGAAAACCTAAATGAGCTCTGAGTGTGTTTGAGGCTAAGAAAGAAACAAAGATTTCTTCACTGATGTAATAGATTCTGACAAAAACATGAGAGCAGAGAACAGAGGATTATTATACTAAGATGCACTTATGAAAAAATAATGAATGAAGAACTGATATTATACTTGCAAAATTCAAATAAATGCCACAGCTCTGTAATAAATGGATTATGATGGTGGGAAAAGTCCATGCTGGGTGTTCCTCCTCATAGTAAGTAGTCAGGGAAAGAAAATAGAGCAATTCAGTCCAACAACCATCCAAAGGCACCAATCATTTTTCTTCCATGGCACTCTGAGACAATAGTGCATATAAAGTTTATATCACCATAAGCTTTTGGGGGAAAGACAAATTATAAGCTTGAATTTTAAAGAATATGATCATACGTCGTTTGGAATCTATTTAAAATATGAACACATTGAGTAACTACAGGACATACATGATTATAATTTTTATAGAGTTTTATCTCAAAGCAAATTAATCTGCTCTTAAAATTATACATATAATAAATTTAAAAATATCTCCATATAATCAACAACTGTGGCTTGGTAAATTCCCAAGAAACACGTCCACACAAATAAAAATAAGTGAATGCATCCAGGAGATAATACTGCCAATTATTTATCTTTCATTTACATGTTTTATTTCAAATGTAAATAATCTGGAAGCACTACCTTTTATCACAGAGTAAATATAGCAAATGTTGGATGCTACATTATATTATTTTCTTAAAGTCACATGACTGGAGAAATGGTTGCACAGACTTATGCCCAGTGCGAATATGCAGTATTCTCTGTATTACATCAACTTTCTCTTTTGCTCAAAGATTCTGGTGCTGAGGTGGGAAAACATTTTATAGTAATGTGTGATGATTAGACACATAAAGCACTTGATAAATATCCAGACCACACCTTGCTACAACTATGGAAGAACAGCTTCAAGAAGCCATATGAATGTCTCATAATGTTGTGTCTTTAAAAATATGCTATCAAGAAAATCACTGACTCTATTATTTATCTCTCTAATGTCTCTGGGGCTGTATCAATATTCCCTTCAGAAATGTAAATCTGTACAATTATAAGAAAACGTGCAAATTGCACTGGAAAGAGGAGACACAGAAAGGATCCACTCAACCAATGAGAAACACAACCAGCAAGACACAGTACCCTGCCAATGTGCATAAAGATGATTTAATAGAAAACAAAACATTCTGAAGTTGATATGAAAAACAAAGCACTACAAAACGACTTTGGGATATCAGATTTGTTGTGGTTAGTTAGTGAGTTTAAGTTACAGTACATTTATTTTCTATTTGTTTATTTATTCAAACTATTTATTGAATTTCTATTGCATACTGGTTCTAGAAACTGAGGATGCATCAGTGAACAAAACACATAAAAGTCCTATAAAACTAACATTCAATTCACAAAATCCTAGTTTACTTTAAAGGGAAAATAATATTTACTGTGCTACTGTGCCTAACAATGCTATGAGGAAGAGAGATTTACTAAATTTTGTATAGACAAGGTTTTACAAATTAAAGTGTTAATGATAATCAAATGTTCTATAGGTACTTTTCTGAAATGTAGTTTGCTCCTCTATAACTCTCATCTATTATTTTCTAATTGGAAACATCTAGGTTTCATTACGTGTAAAATTGCACATTAAATCTATAGGCACTCTACATGATGGCAAATGATTTTTTAAACAACAGACACATTGATCAGAGGCCTTGTTTTTAGGCAGTAATGCTTTTCTCATGGAAAACCAGCTTGCTGTACAGAAAACATGATGTTTCAAAATGTTCCACTCTGCTATAGGGGGACATGGCTTCCTGGTAAAATTGTTTGCATGAATTTAAATAACAGCTACCATGCTGTGAGGATGCAGCTCAATCCCTACATCTAATATATATATATATATA